>NW_019385194.1:261269-296975 GCF_000671375.1 Centruroides sculpturatus
CACAGTGTATTCATTAATTTTCATTTTCATGTAGTAAAGGCTCTATGCCTTCATAAAGGACGTACTTTTCCTTTGTTTAAGGGTATTTGGGCAGTTTATTCTCTGTTATATTCTCAAGTAAACAATACATAAAAGTACAGTACAGTATTTTCTGAGGAAACACTCGTACTTATTTTTTTAACCCCATTCCCGATAACCCGGCATTTTCACAAACTCGGCCACCCTTCGGTCCACATTAGGCCGAGTTTTCGAGGTTCTACTGTATTATATATTATTGGAATGATTGTTACAAAGATGCATTAAGATGAGCTAACAAATGTAAATAAATTAAATAAAATACAATACAAGACACAAAACAATAACTGAAAACTAAAAACATCAAAGAAAAAGAACAATACATTATAGCAATATCTGAAGATATGAATCAAAGTGTTACATATATATTAAATAAGTTAAAAAGATTATATATAGTTTTAAACATTACAATTTACTAATAAAATAAACTCATAATAAACTAAACCTTCATATTTTGCTTCTGTGAATTTCTTTCGATGACAAAGTATGATTAATGTTACTAATACAGCTGCTAATACTATAAATGAAGATATCACAGGAATTAGAACTGCCATATCACTGAATGGTGATGGTTCATCAGTATGCACAATGAGTTCTGGAACAATTGTACCTGAAAGTAAATAAAATTCAACTTAATCTTGTTTTATTTTTAGATTAATAATTTATATCTTTAGAAAACAAATATAAAAATGTTTATTTAAAGTAGATTTCATGGCTGATAAAGAAAAAGTTTGTATTAATATTATGAAAACAGATATCAGATTACAGAATAAACATCAGTAAATAGTTTTTATACCAGAAGATAAGGAAGTAAATAATAATTATAGATGTAATTATCTATAATTATTGATATAATATTGAATAATAATATGATTACTATTTTACTTATATTTGTAGTAAAAAACTCAGTTAGTGTTGTAGGGATTAGGATTACATGTTGTTTATTAATATAAATATTTTAGGATAATTTGTAGTAGATTTTACAGCAATGAACCAATATCATTTACTGTACAAATAACTTTTTAATTAATATCTTTTTAATTCTTTCAAATTCTAATTTAAGACATAAATTATCAGTTAAAGTTTTGAATGAAATAAAATTTAATTTCTTGATTTTTATGTGCACAAGCACATATAAATCAGAAACTTATAATGCATAAAAATATTTAATATTCTCAATAGCCAAAACTATACTATTATTAAAATATTTTTAAAAAGTTAACTCAGATATATTTATCAAATTTTCTTTATTCTAAAAATAAATTAATTTTAATATATTTTTTACCTCTGAATTCTGAATGAGTTAATACGTCATATTCTGCAACTGTAGAACCAGCATGATTACGAGCTGTTACACGAACAACATACCATGTTTCTGATTTTAAATCATTTAATATTAATGGGCTGTGATTAGGTTTAAGTTCTTTAGCAGCTGTAATCCAGTCTGTATTTGAATGTATGCGATACTCCACACTTAATGATGTTATAGGACAACCTTTATTATGCCAGGCTTCAAGAAGAAGAATTATAGATGTGATATTTGAAGTAATAAAAGCTTCTTTCTTTGGAGGTAATGGACCTAAAATATTAATTCAAATTACAAAATAAATAACTATTATATAATATATTAAAATTCTTTTAATTTAATTTAGTTTTATACAATTTTAATAAGTATAACAAGTTTAATATATTTCAAATAGAATGTTTTAAAAATTTTCATTATATAAAAATAATGATGCAGTAATTTTCTTTAAATGAAACTTTGTCTTTAATTTCAACTAATGATGTTATGAGTCTTTAATATCATTTCCTATCACTTGAACAATACTCTATTTCACTTTAAACTTGAACTTTTCTGGCAGAATTAGCATTCTTTAGATTTGACCTGATGTAAGCTTGACTCTTTTTTTTTTTTTTTTACTAAGTAACCCAATGAGATTATACTTTGACTAACTGAGTCTAAATAAAGTGAGTGAATCATCACCACAGATAACTGGTACATGAGTTTACCTTTAGCTTCATCACTGCTAGAATAACTTAACACTTATTAGTACTTTTAAAAAAATAATAAAGCTGAAATTCCTGTTGATTTTCTGATACAAAACAACATAAAATAAATAGCAGTACCTATGACTTTAAAAACACATTAGAGAGTTGTTTCATGTTCCAGGAAAATCAATGCCTGTAATAGTGACGTTTTTTAAACTGCACCAAAGGAGAAGTTAATACAAATTATCAGTTATGTAATAATTATAATATGGAAAGAAATACTAAAAGATGGCCACTTGCTATATTTTAACAAATGTTAAATGTCATAGGAATTAATTTATATGTAGTAGTATTTAAATATAAAATATAACTGATGGAAAAGTAAGAATTAGCAGATAAGTTTTTTTTGAAAAATTTGGAATATCTACTTTTAAAGAATCATGTGATTTACAGATTGCAATGTTTATATCAAAGCCTTTAAAAGTATGATTGAATACATACTTAAAAGGAGAAAATATAATTGATCCAGAGAACATCCAAATGTAAAAAAAACTATGAATAATAAAAAAAATGCAAAAGATAGCATTTATGTTCTAGTAAAAATGATAATAGGCATTCCACAATTAATTTCTAATTTGTTTCCATTGAAAGGAATACAAACAGTCAACTTGTATTTGTAAAGCTGATAAAAAATTATTATTTTTGTTGAATTAAAATTTAGAGAAAAAAATTTTGTAGGTCAAATTACAAATTAATTTTTCGTAACATTTTTTTCATTTCTTAGACTAAAAAACTATGTGTTTTAAAAGATTGTGAAAATATAATTGTCCTTGCTCATATGACAAATTTTTAAAAATATGGATCATACTGACCTGACACGAGTGCAACTGTTCAGCAGTTTGAAGTGATTAATTAAAAGTTGTGATGGTACACCAATGTATTTGTCATTTTTTTCATATATGTTTTATATATATTTTTCTTTCCTTCTTTGTTCCTTTGTATATACTTCCTAGAACTTTCTTCCAAGTGTGGGTGGTGGGTGACCTGGTTAGAGGACAAAGAAAAGGAATAGCCCAGAGGGCAAGGGAGAGATGAGAGGGTCACTTTTTGCTTGGGACCTGGAAGAGGGAAGACGCGTCAAAGAGCTCTTCAGGTCGTTTTTGCATCGACTGGAGAAAGTAACGAAAGGTTTGAAAGAAAAGAAGGTCCGAGACCCAAAGAGGAAAGAAGTATTATGATTAATTTAATTAATTAAAACCCCTCAGTTCCCATTGACGAGTTAACTCGTCAAGCCTACATAGCCTTACGAAAAACGTGGTCCTTAAGGCCATTTTTGAAATTTTTTTTTTTGAATTTTTGGAATGTTTTTTAGGTCCCCAAATTTTTTCAAAATTTTTTGCCTGCACGAAAAAATTTTATCGCGATTTTAATTAGCCTTTAATAAGGCTCGATTAAGGCTTAATTGTTTTTTAATGGGAGTTTTTATTAAATTTATTTCATGGTTCCTAAGTTGTAGTGCATGGATTTTCCTTCGGTAAAGTTATTTAAAGCTAGTTTCTGATGTCAAAAACGACCTCCGATAGTTTTTTAATTTTTTTTAATATAAATTTAATTAATTAGGGGGTCGGAAATCGCATTTTTTCTATAATTGATTTGAAATCAGGTTATTTTCAGGTTAGTCTTGACCCTTCTGTTCGTTACATATACGACTTTTCTACTCCATGGGGAAAGTATCAAATGTGCCGTCTTCCCCAGGGAGCAAAAAACAGTGGCCGTTTTTTTCAGAACATAGTGTCCAATCTCCTAGCATCATTTATCGGAATCAGCTGTTTTGTATTCCAAGACAATATCGTCCTTTTTAGTAAATACTTCGAAGACCATATGATACTGGTTGATAGAGTTATAGGTGTCCTACACAATGCTAACTTAAAATTACATCCTAGGAAAAGTAGATTTGTAGTTAAGGAATTAAAATACTTGGGTCACATTATTAGCTGTGAAGGTATCCGCCCAGACCCCGAAAATATAACCATCTCATAACATTAAGGGTGTAAGAAGTTTTCTAGGAATGATATGCTTCTTCTGCAGTTTTATACCAAACTTCTCAAAACATAGCCCTGCCGTTGACAGCATTAACAAGGAAGAAAGCAAAGTTCTGTTGGAATGAGGACTGTCAGACTAGTTTCGATCGTTTTAAACAGTTACTCACTAACCCACCTTTGCTGAGACACCCCGACTTCTCTTCCCGCTTTCATCTGTTCATGGACGCATCTGATAAATGCGCTGGGTCAGTGCTAGGTCAGTTAATTGAAAATGAATTTTCCCCAGTGGGTTACTTTAGTAGAAAATTTAGCAGAGCTGAACTGAACTATTCCACAGTGGAGAAGGAATGTTTCGCTGTTATATTGTCTCTCCGTCACTTCAGACCCATCATATTGGGACACCAAATTGAGGTTCACTCTGACCATAAGCCTCTTTCATTCATAAAGAATATGAAAAACCATAATAAAAGGCTTATGCGATGGTTGATTGAGCTAGCGGATTACGACCTTAACATAAGCCATATTAAAGGTAATAGGAATTTAGTGGCCGATTTATTGTCGAGGCCAGAAAGGGCTATGCATAATAATGACCTGCGTTCGTGTAATGTTGTCTCTGTTAATTCCGATCTATGGAGAAAAATTATCAAATCCCAAGAGGAGGATAAGTTATTTAAAAATTTAAAACACCATTTTTCCAACCATGATCATAACCCAGTAGGCGACAACAACAACATTCCACCAAAATTTTCACTAGAAGGCGATGTTTTAATTCACAAAAAACCAGGGCAGTTTGGACTCCGTCACTGGAAACAAGTTTGTGTGGGAGAAGGAGTAGTCAATGAATTAATATGGGCGTTTCATTGTTCCCTCTTGTCGAGTCACATTGGTTTAGAAAAAAATTGCAACCTGATAGATCGATACTACTATGTAAAAAACCTCCACGCGCACGTAAAACGCATCATCCGTAATTGTAAGGTTTGCCAAAAACATAACCTCCATCGTGGCTGTGCCCCATTCCAGGAGACCGAAGTTGCTAGCTTTCCATTCCAGAAGCTAGCAATAGATATCATTAGTCCCCTCCAGAGATCATAGAACTAAAATTGGTATATCTTTTCAATGGTTGATGTCTATACTCGCTTTGCCGAAGCTGTACCAATAAAGGACCAATCAGCCCAAAGTGTAGCTGATGCCATATTTAATCATATTATTTGTAGATATGGCTGCCCTAGCATATCTACCAAAACATTTCAGGATGTTTGTAACCTACTAGCAATAAAACATAATGTGACAGCAGCTTATCAACCATGTGCCAACTCCATTTGTGAGCACTTCAATAAAACCATCGTTGGCACCATAGCCTGCATTTCACAGGGGGATAACCGTAACTGGGATGTTTTTTGTCACCTGCGTTATTTGCTTACAACAATGCAACTCATACATCTACAAATGAATCCCCAGCCTTTTTGCTATATGGTTTTGACCCTCACTTCCCTGTAGCATTCCCCAATGAATCACCAGATGACGACGGGGAGGAGCGTCTCAAAACAAACTTTAAAGACCGGTTAGATACTATACGGAAGGCTGCATATGACTTAGGTAGGAAACGGAATTCTTATAACAGGGAACGTATTAACAACAAAAGGGGGTTATTCTGAGTGGAAAGTAGGACAAAGGGTATGGTTGTTGCGAAACAGAAAAAAATAAGTCATGGGAAATTCTCGGCTAAGTATTTTGGCCCATATAGGATAATGCGTAAGCTAGGTTCAGTTACCATGGAAATCGGTGACAATCGGGAAAAAGACACCTGGATTGTACACATTGATCGACTAAAACCATGTTACTTCTCCATGTATGAAAATGATAAGAGAAGAGGGATGAGAAAACCTCCTGCTAGGAGAGAGGAGGAAGAGTTGACTAGCAATCTGAACGAAGATGAAGTATTCGAATACATTATACCCTCACCGAGAACAACATCCCAAGAAAATCAAGCCAGTGATTGACAGAGTGAATATGATAAACATGATGCCACTGATAACCGTGATGTTGATCCAAACCCCTCAACGGTATGACTTACAAGGACATAGATTGGATTACCGTAAGCTACACTACGGTAAATAGTTCTTAAGAGGGGGGCATATGTGGTGGTACACTAATGTATTTGTCATTTTTTTCATATATGTTTTATATATATTTTTCTATTTTTCCTTCCTTCTTTGTTCTTTGTTCCTTTGTACATACTTCCTGAAACTCTCTTCCAAGTGTGGGTGGTGGGTGACCTGGTTAGAGGACAAAGAAAAGGAATAGCCCAGAGGGCAAGAGAGACAACGAGAGGGTCACTTTTTGCTTGGAACCTGGAAGAGGGGAGACGCGTTGGAGAGGTCTCTAGGTCGTTTTTGCATTGACTGGAGAAGGTTACGAAAAGTTCGAAAAAAAAAAAAAGGTTCGAGACACAAGAGGAAGGAAGTATCACGATTAAGGACATTTGAAGGCTGAAGAGCCAAGAAAAATATTCATCAACTCACATACGATCAGTTCCCACAAATCCAGGATGACATCATCCAACCACCGCCACTTCGATCGCCAACTTGGGTACCCATTCTTGCTTGAAACTATATTTCTATCTATCCTTTTCTCTCTTTCTCTTATTAGAATAAGTAGATTTAAGTTAGTTATAAGTATTTTCTTTGTGTCGTGACAATTTTGTTCTGACTGTGGATCCGAAAAGATTTTGTTTTTGAGCGAAAAGGGAATTAGGAGTGTCGGAATCCAGAATATCCTGTAAAGTGTAAAATACGGCAAAAAATAAAAGCATGTTTTATTTTTTTTATATATGCATCTTTGTAAAAATTAAACCTCACCACGTGCATATGACCACAATATCTAACTAAATATTGTATCTATTAAAATTAGTAATAAATATACATGTGTTATCTAAACAAAATAATATGTATAGTACCTCCTCCTTTTGTTCTTGCAGAAACAATATTACTAGGATCACTTTTTCCTTCTTCATTTACACTTATTATATATATTTGATAATTGCTTCCACATATTAAATCATGAATAGTATATGTAGTATTTAAAGATGGCAATCTAATATGTTTCCAATCATTTGATTTTCCTTTATAATAAATTTCATAACCTATTAAGAGATAACAAATACTATTGAAAATAATTATTGGAATAAAACTTTTAATATAAAATTTAATTTAAAAACAACATTAATTTCATAATTATACAAGAATTTTAATTTGTAAATAATATAAAGCATAAAATAATTTAAAATAGCAAAATAAAATAAATTAATACCAAAAGACTTACTTTATAAAATAAATTATAAAATTACCAAATTCTTGAATTTATATACAACATAGAATATAATAGAGAATGAGCAGTTACTTATTGTGATATTGTCACAATGCTGGGGTGCAATTTTTAATCATATTTTAAATTTATTTAATTTAAAATACATGCTCTCCACCTCAAATTAGTAATGTCTTGCCCCTGTGCATCCTACTAGCAATAGAGTCATGCCAGCCATTTATCTAGCTTCTTTCAGGAGAAAATTTTTGAATGGAAACAACATGACTTGATCAAACTGGAAGTTCATATATAGCTATGGGCCTCCTGCTTTTAAGCTTTCCATATCTGGTCTTGGCTTTCATCTATCTAACTCTGTTCTTGAGATTAAGGAAAGATAGACAAATGCCAGTGGGAATTTATAGGCTGCAATTTAATTTTTTCAAATTGCAGCCTGATAATTTTTGTATACATTTGTGTTCTAATCTTGTTTTACTGACAGAATAATTTTAGTTTAATGTAATACCAATATTAAAATTTGGATCTTGATTAGCCAAGAATCATTTTAAAAAAAATTCCATATTATTCAAATTGAATTGTGAATTGTGTTTATTATTAATAATGACAAAAGAATCAGATACAGTACAGTTTGTTTCACAAAACTTTACTGACAGGTACAAGGTGTTTGAAAAAGGCTCTAGAAGTTTTACAAAGAATTCATTCTGGTAATTTCTCATAACACTAATTTTAAAAAAGGCTAATGAAATTTTAATTGTAAATATAGGTTTACATTTTTGTTAATATAGCTGTAAATAAAATTATTTTATCATATAATTTAAAAGTAATTTTGTCCAATAAATAGGTTTGACCCAAAAATAAAGTATATCTATATGTTAATGAATTCAAATTCAGTTTATTTAACAATTTACCAAATATTCTATGTTATCCAAGTTTTTAATCATATGATACCTTTATTCACATTCCCTTACATTACTTGGGACTCTACTATTAAGATGTTAGTCACAAAGCATAACATGTATAAGAAACAAATCACAAAAATATTTTCTGAAATGTGTATTAAAAGTGCACTAAAAATTGAATTGACTCTATACTTTTTAGGTTACAAAAATTTACTGTCCATATATAGCTTTTGAGAGAGAAATATTATAATAATGAATCTTCTTAAATCAAACCAGATATATACAGGGTGTATCAGAATGACATTTTAAAAATTTGGGGGATTGTAGAGAATGAAATTTTGAACATTTTGATATAAGGAACCCATAGCCAGAAATGTGATATAAAGTTTTTACAGCGGTAGGAAATGCTTGACCGACCTTTACTTTGGTAGCTACCCTTCCGTCCATTGATGTCATGTTATTGTTCTTGACTTCTTCCTCTGAGGTTATGTAAAGTCCCTTGTGTATGCAACACCTGTAGAAACAGTTCATGAGCTTATGGAGCGCATCTTTACAGCATTTAATACCATCAAAGGGGAGCGTGGCATCTTACAGAGAGTCAGACAAAATGTGGTTCATCGTTGCACATTATATAACGAAGTTGGTGGTCGTCACATTGAACATTTACTCTAAAGTAGTCCAGACACTGATTCAATGTACAGTTTGATTGTACTCTACTGTTTTGTCAATAAAACTTGTCATAAATACTGTATTCTGCTGTTTTATTCAGCATACTGACTGCAAAGTGCAAAGTGCTGTAGAAACTTTATATCACATTTCCGGCTATGAGTTTCTTATATCAAATTGTTCAAAATTTCATCCTCTACAATCCCTAAAATTTTTAAAACGTCATTCTGATACACCCTGTATTTATAAATATACATTTCCAAATGAACTGCATTGAAATCAAATTGATTACATATTATCTAGCCAAAAATAATGCCAGCTGAGTACAGTTAATTAAAAAAATGTATCCAGCTGCAGACTCAGAGTATCAATTGCTCCTTTTTATCTTGAATCTCCAATTTACATTTGATTATGGAGGTAGCAAGAAAATACCAGAGAGATTTATATCTGTATTTCATTGGCTATGCAAAAGCCTTCAACTACAAGGCTTATGAGAAGCTCTGGCTAAGACTCGAGAAAATGGGCAACTCAAAGCATCTCATTATGCTCATTAAATTGTGTGTCAATCAAGAAGCAACAGTCTAGACAGTATTTGGAGATATAGATGAATTTAAGATTGTAAAAAATATCTAAATGTGTCCTTGGTTCTAGCTACAAATCTATTCAACATTACACTGAATTAATCAGGAAACAATTGGATGAGTGTAAAACTGGCATAAAAATCAAAGGTAAAAAAATTAATAATCTCAGATACAATGATACATTTAGAAATATGGCACCCCTAGGTTCATATTATGCAGGTGCCCCCAAATTAATAATGTTACTTTATATTATGATTTCATCTTCTTGGGCTCCAGGATCAACTACAATGGACCCAAGATTAAGTAGAGAATTACATTTGGTTGTAGTGCTTTGTTAGGTTTGAATAATATTTGAGAGAGCTAAGATCTCAGATTAACTTGGTTGCTAAGTCAAGTATCATTTGGTAAATGCAATAGTTTTTCCCATTACTGTTTATGAATGTAAAAACTGGAAATTTCCAGGAGGCCAATCAGAGAAAAACTGATCCATTTGAATTATAGTAATGATGACGACTTCTCCATATTTCATGGACAGAAAGAATTACAAACAGACATGTAATTGACTGCATCAAACCAAGATCATCATAAAAAACAAAAGTTACCAAACAAAGGCTATCCTATTTTGGTCATGTGAGCTAATATATTGGAGAAGAACATCATGCTATGATGAATCAGCAAATTGTAAAAAACAGGATGACAACAAACTCAGTGACTAGATATTATCAAAACTCACACAGAAATGACTATGAATAAACTGAAGGAAACAGTACTTAACAAACATAATTAGCATAAGATGATCACAGGGTGACCAAGAGTCAGTCACAACTGAGTGGTTAATAATACATTTATTATTTTTACAATTCTTAAGAATAATTTAATATTAACTAAGTAACAACATTTATGCTATTCTATCATTTAAAATTTAAATTATATTCTAAGTAAGATAAAATAAATATTATAGATCTTAGTTAAATGCATATGAAAGTACATTTCTCATATTATTTTGATATTCATTATCGGTGGCGTGTGGTGACATTTGACGATAGGGAAGCTGAGTTGACCCTGGATAGATTCATTGGAAGCGTTATATGAAACTTTGGTGTGTAGCAGTCACAAGCTAAACCGTGTGAGGTTGGTGCTCTGTAAAGTGCATGCATGAATGCTTATAATCTGCCTGTTTTAAACAATTCAAATATTTTCACTGTGGCAACTGTCCCATATTTAACAATACAGTGCTTTCATTGGGAATATGCATATACGAATTTATATTCGAATATACAATAGCAATTTTATCATTTTTTTTCACAGGTATAAAAATTTGTAATAAAATACATAATGCAGTTATAATAAAATATTAATTTTAATTAATTCAAAGTATGTTAAAATACAAAAACAATCGTATAGTATATATTTATATTTTAGAAAATACAAGGAAAGCAGTGTGTGTCATCCACAGCTTCCATGGATGGCACACTACTGCTCATTATCATTATTTTTTTGGTTGTTTTTGGTCAATCAAGCTTCTTATACCCAATGTGAAAAAANTGTTTTAGAATAGAGAGTTGTTTTTGGTCTGATCACTGCCCAATAGTACTTTATTTGGAAGATCGTGCTACAGATTTTTTGGGTTGTTCTGGCACTTGTTATCAGAGGATTTTCTGGGACAGTGATCAGCTGGAGTCGTCGTCCACTGATTTGCGGTGCTGCTTGGAGCAGACCCCTAATTTATCTTTGTTGGAGCTCAGTAAGGTGATATTTGATTTTGCCAAAGTGAAAGGATTGACTCAAAGGAAAAAGACTATGGGTGGAATTCATGATTGGTTTGACTTGGATTGTTGATTAATGATTAGAGCTAGAAATAGAGCTTGGTTAGAGTTAAAAAAAAATGGTTTGGCGGCTCAGAGGAGAGTTTTTGTATTGTACCGAAGTTTGGTAAAGAAATTATGCTTAGCAAAGAAGAAAGAATTTTGCAAAAGGTTACAAAATGTTAAAAATTTTTATATATATCATAAAATTTCAGTAGTTTTTTTTCAAAGTAAAATATTAAATTACACTGATAGCTTTTTAATCTGCTACCTATGTGATGTTGGACTATCAAAATGCTGGATCACCAGATGTTTTTCTATTTTCAAAAAATTCAATAAGCTATGTTATTTATTTCAGACATTGTACTTTTTGTACCAGTACATACTGCTGTATGTTTCCTGACTTGTTTATGCATGCTCTTTAATCACTCTGATGATGATATAATGCAACTACATAATACTATACTATGTTAAGACTGTTTTAAAACATATAAAACTGTTAATAAACATATTATTGCACAAAATCAATATTATAACATTACCTGCCTAGAATCTTTAACACATCAATTGTCCAAACAAATTCCAATTCACGGAATACTACCATACTGGATTATTATTGGACAATTCCAGATTATTGGCTTCTATTTAGAGGGTGTCAGATTATCATTCCAAATTATTTGGTGCTGAATTAATGAACTTTTGCACATTTAATAATTACAAAATGATTTAACTTCATCTTTAAAAAATCACAAGCTTAGAATTTTTAAAACCTAGTTCAAAAGTTTTTTCATAAAAATAAAACATTTTTTTTATAAACATTCATTTAATATAGCATTAAAACAAAAACAACCTTTTAAGTCTAACTAAAAAATTTAATTACAAATGTTTTCAAACTCTTTAAGGCCATCATCCAGTAACACATTTGATGGAAATAGATGACCAATTTGAAATTTTGAATGCATGTAAATATATTTAAAACATAACACTAATAATGGCAAGAATTAACAATGAACAAGCATTATACAAACTTGCATAGCTTACTACTAAAATTTTTTCTAAAAGTAACAGAATTTTGATTGGATTGAATATATTAAGTTTGAAATTCCATTCCATCAGTTTTGCACTGTAAACATTTGATTACAGAATTAACTTTAAAAAACTTACTATTATATTAAGTTGATAATAACTGAAAAGATTAATTAGTAAAGATTTAAATAAAGATATAAAATCAAATTTTAAGTCAAAATTTACTGCACTTTTGTTGTATAATTCAAATGTTAAAAGTACGTTTTATATATAATTGATTTTTTGTATAATGTATCAAGGAAATGTTTTCAATGTTTAATTTTTATGAAAATAATTGTGATTTTACATATGATATTATTTAAAATTAACTCATAAGTTAATTTCATACAAATTATATAGAACAATAATAGCTAAGTAACTGAATTAGAAGTTAGAAGCAATTTATAAATTTAAAAAAAATTTGTCTCATTGTCTCACTTGGACATTTCATACACATAAAATACAGAGGAAAGTTTTAATTTCCTTTCCTTACTTTTCAGTTTTTACAGACAAATCAGAAAAACTTATTTATAGAATTGATTAAAAACTTTCGAAAATATTTGCATAATGTTATCCATAATAATAAAGTAACAGGCCAATTATCTGACTTCCAGAAAACTGACTACTTTTGAAAATGGCAGGATGTAGTACAACTGTAATTCACTGCATAGCTACTTTGTTTTGGTTCCCATGGCCTATATGTCATATGATGTTCTTCCATTATGTTCTTTACTTTTCTTCGTTTAATTCCATTAATTCTATTATGTTCTTTACTTTTCTTTGTTTAATTTTCATCCTAAATATTACATTATACATATTATTGTATATTTTAAGAGGATTATTAATGATAAAACAGACTCTGCTTTAAAAGTATATTAATACGAGGCGTGTTTTTAATGTAAGTACCGTTTTAATATAACGCCGCTGGAGTGCTGCAGTCGGCACTTAGCGCATGCGCGCTGTGTACCTACATCTGTTGGGAAGCCACAAACGCCATTACAGAGCCAGTCGACTCTGTTTACTGTTGTTTGTGTGTTATTGAAATGCCGCCGCTCATTGAGAATCCCGCCGACTGCGAAGTGCGTGCCGTTATTCGTTTTTCAGTGCTAAAGGCTCGAAAGCGGCTGAAATTCATCGCCAAATCAGTGAAGTTTATGATGAAAGCGTTATGAGTGAAGGAATGGTACAAAAATGGGTTAGGGCCTTTAGTAAGTGGGCGACCTTCAGTCATTATCGACGATTTGATTGAAAAAGTGGCGACCTTCAGTCATTATCGACGATTTGATTGAAAATTCACGATAAATTTTTCAAGCAGCGAATAGTTCTTTCTAACGATTCACGATTTCATCTTTATCTAACGAGTTTCCTGCAGTTTCAAGAAGTGTTCTCTATGAAATTGTGACCGGACGATTAAATTATCGGAAGTTGTGTTCCCGTTGGGTGCCGAAAATGTTGACGGAGGAGCACAAAACCAAACGTTTGGCCAGTGCATTGACTTTTCTTGAGCGCTACAGTGACGAAGGAGATGATTTTTTAAGTCGTATTGTTACAGGTGATGAAACGTGGGTATCCTACGTTACACTGGAATCAAAGCAACAATCCATGGAATGGCGACATTCATCATCTCCAAGGAAAGTCAAGTTCAAGCAAACAATTTCTGCTCAGAAAATCATGTGCACGGTGTTTTGGGACAGATACAGAGTGTTGCTTGTTGATTTTTTGCCTCATGGTGAAACGATCAATTCAGCTGCATACTGTGACACTTTAAAAAAACTGCGCCGTGCAGTACAAAACAAAAGGCGGGGCTTACTGAGCAAGGGTGTTGTTTTGCTCCACGATAATGCTCATCCACATACGGCAAATCAAACTCAAGACCTAATCACATCATTTGGCTAAAAACAATTAGACCACCCTCCATACAGTCCCGACCTAGCGCCGAGTGACTATCATTTGTTTCTGCATTTGAAGAAGCATCTGGCAGGGCAGCGCCATAACAATCATGATGAAGTCAAAACGACCATTCTGCAGTGGTTGTCTCATCAGGTGGCAACATTCTTTGAGGATGGAATACAAAAGCTGGTCCCATGAAACGATAAGTGTCTCAATATTAATGGGAATTATGCAGAAAAGTAGTGTAAAATATGGGCTTTCACATAAATAAAAATTTTGTTAAAAATGTTTGCTTGTTTTTTTTATATTTCAAAACGGTACTTACTTTAAAAACACGCCTCGTATTTATCTGCTAAATATAATTTCAATTACAAACATAACTTTGTGCCTCCGGGTCTAAGTATTACAACAGCTAACACATGACTTGAGTACTTGAGTCCAAAAGAGAGAAGGCTGTCTTATGACTTAGCCCTTGGAAGTTGGAAGTTGAAGAGGGGGTGAGGGAGGAGAGGAAGTTGTGGTTTGAAAGGAAAGTGAAAGCATAGAAGGGGAGTGTGAAGGGTGGGATCTCATTGGCGTGTTACATCGCACTTATTTAAGACAAAACATTTGATATTTACAGGGACCAATTTGGTCAGATGAGACATGATGATACAGGGTATACAATTGGGATACATAATCACAATACCGCAGATAGAAGGTAACATACCCTCACTAGAGGTAACATAACACAGGTTTTGTATAATCCAAGGTACATAGATAGAGTATTATATATAATCCTAAGTACATAGATAAGGTTTTGTAGATGGAGAGGACGACACCGCGTTACAGTAGGGTAACACTTCATAACTTAAAGTCCGATGCGCCTATTTACACATTGCAGGCTGAGAGGACAACCTAGTACAACAGTAGGGTTGCCCTGCGTAGAGGAGTGGCGGCCGGTTACTGCAAGCCTCCATACAGGCCCGGTCGCTGGAATGATCGAAGATCCCACTCGGTGATAAATTTTTCACCGCACTCGGTGATAAATTTTTCAAGCAGCGAATAGTTCTTTTTGGTGCTGAGAAAGTCCTCCCATGGTGGGGGCCAAGTAGCTAACACATGACTGACTGGAGACAAAGGAACATTACAAAGGTCAGAGATGGGGATCACCTAACTATGTCAAGGGGCAATTCAATGTGAGTTATCCCCTGGAGGTTTACATACATAACACTTTCCATTGTTTATTTTACATTTTAAGTATATATTTAGACTATCTCCAGCAATATGGACCAACTTCTGGTCCCAAACTTGCCAGATAATTGGTCTAGTACTTCATAATCTTATAATATATAAATAATTCTGAAATGTATCATCAAACCTTAGTTTCCATTGTCGTATTGGTGTAGGCAGCCCAACAGCTCTACAAGGTAATTCAATATTCCGTCTTTGATTAACAATAATTTGGGTAGAAAATGAAGAAATCCTAGCTGGTGCTAAAAAATATTTGAAATTTAAAAATTTATTATACATAAATGCATAAAATAAATATCAAAATATTCTTATAAAATATTAGAATAAATATTAATATAATATAGTAATGCTTTAATTGCTTAAAATTATTATTTATAATATTACTATTATTTATACTTATTAAGTAGTGTGGTGGTACACCAATATATTTTTGTTATATTTTTATATATATGTATATATATATAATTTTCTATCTTTCCTTCTTTCTTTGTTCTGTGTTCCTTTGTCTATACTTTCTGGAACTTTCGTCCAGGTGTGGGTGGTCGATGACCCAATTAGGAGACAAAAGATTAGAAATAGCCCAGAGGGCAAGTGAGAGACTACGAGAGTTACTTCTGGCTTCGGACCTAGAAGAGGGAAGACCGTCAGAGAGAGGTCTCCAGGTCAGTGTTGCTTCGGCTGAAAGAGGCATGAAGAGCACGTAAGGAAGAAGTAGCGTTGATAAGGACATTGGCCAGCCAAAAGATAAAAGACATTTTTATTTGATTATCGCATGCGATCCGTCCCCCAAAAGGAAAATTCCCAAGACGAAGTCATCCAGCAGCCGCCACCCCAATCGCCAACTCGGGTACCCGTTCCATCCTAAAATATTTCCGTTTCTCTCTTCTAATCTAACTTTCTTTTCCTTTTTCCTTTTCTTTTTAGATATAAGTAAGTTTAAGTTAGAAGTTAAGTATCTCTTTGTATCGCGAAAGTCTTGCTCGACTGTGAATCAAAAAAAAGGTGTTGTTTGTTCTTTTGTTTGATGTAAGGACTCAGGAGGTCGGAATCGACAAGAACCTTTCCTGTATATGTTCACAGAAAATAATAAAGCACGTCTTATTTGTTTTATATACCCGTTTCTTTGTGAAATCAACCCTCACCACGTGCTTATCACAACAGTAGTTAAATATGTTGGAAAGAATTTGTTTATGTCTAGATATTGTTTTAATGAATAACACTTATTGTTAATGGTGAAGGTCTAAAGTCTAATAGCAACTTAATATATAATAATACTAGCTGTTTTCCGCGGTTTTGCCCGCACGGATTTTGCAAGCAAACCCCATTTATATTCAGTATTTCAACAACCATAGTAATTGTTATATAACACCTACTGCTGAGAATGATGAGAATTGCCAAGAATCAAACAAACTATTTTCAATTTGATCAATTTTCTGGAATGTTTACAATCATTCTATAATCGAACCAACATGCAATAACAAATTCGAATTTAAAACGGTTCGAACATTTTTAAAATCAAAATAGATAAAAATATTTATAACAATGTCTGAAATGTTATTAATTTAATACACCTAAGTACTCGATGAAGACTAAATCCTCTCCCTCTCCGCCCGTGGGGAAATTTCGAAAAATCCCTTCTTAGTGTGCATTGCCATGGCATACCCTACTAAAACACAAATAGAAACAAAAAATTTCATCTAAAATAGTACAGTAGAAGCCGTTCTTCCAGTTAAGACTTAATGCTCTCCCTTAACCCCGCGGGGGAATTTCTAAAAATCCCTTCTTAGTGTGCATTGCCATGGCATACCCTACCACAAAGCAGATAAAAACAAAAAATCGCATCTAAAATAGTACAGTAGAAGCTGTTCTTCTGGTTAAGCCTTAATGCTCTACCTCTCCCCCCCACAGGGGAATTTCAAAAAATTTCTTCTTAGTGTGCATTGCCATGGCATACCCTACTAAAACGCAGATAAAAACAAAAAATTGCATCTAAAATAGTACAGTAGAAGCTGTTCTTCTGGTTAAGCCTTAATGCTCTCCCTCATCCCCCGCGGGGGAATTTCTAAAAATCCCTTCTTAGTGTGCATTGCCATAACGTACCCTACTAAAACGCAGATAAAAACAAAAAATTGCATCTAAAATAGTACAGTAGAAGCTATTCTTCTGGTTAAGCCTTAATCCTCTCCCTCTCCCCCCGCGAAGGAATTTTGAAAAATCCCTTTTTAGTGTGTGTTTCCATGACGTACCCTAGCTGTCTACCAAATTTCACATCTTTAGGTTAAGCGGTCTACTCTGGGAGATGATGAATCAGTGAGTGAGTGAGTCATTCAGTCAGTCAGTCAGGACAAGCAATTTTATATATTTAGATATATGAAAAAATTTTCTATCCAGATCTCTATCATCACTTGGGATAAAATTTACTATTATTAATTAATTTGTTCCAAAAATTTATACAAAAAACTGAATACATACATTTAAACTATAGAATGTATTAAAAGTTACATTAGAATATATAAAATACTTTTCGAAAGAAATATGTGAAAAAATGTAATTTGAAAATAGTTTGCACTTATAATTACAAAAAGGGGAGACTATCCGATTTCTTTTTGAAAGAGTAATATAAATTGTTGTTTTTTCTTTTTCTAGGTAAGTTTAGTTTATAAATATGTCCCAGGTTTGGAAGAGGAAGACTTTTTCTCCAACCGTTCCTGAAAGATCAACAGCTAGGTTTAGGGGTGAGATTTCTTCTGGTGAAGAGGATATTGCAAATTTATTACAGGATTCAAATTTTGATGTGGCAGAAGGAATTAGGCTTCTATCGTGATTGCATGTTTTGTTGAATGGTAAGGTTGATAAATTTATCAGAATACTGGATCACCTGACAGAGTGGCTCAAGAATGTAGGTGAGGCGTTGATTGATTTCGAGGTGAGGTTGGGAGAGGTTGAGTCAAAGGTTGGAGGGGATGGAATTGGTGTCGGGCATTCGGTGGATATGGATAAAATTTTTACGAAATTGTCTTTTTTTGAGAGGGAACTGGATGCTATGGACAATCAGAGAAGGATGAACAATGTTGTTATCCACGGATTGGAAGAGAGGAAAGAGGAATCATCTTTGGAAATATTTGATACTGTTAGTTCTTTTGTGGTTAATACTTTAAATTTATCCTCGTTACATTTTGTAAGCGTGCATCGGACTGGGAAGAGGGTTGAAGATAAACCCAGATCTGTGATTTGTCAATTTAAGTCTTTTAGTGATAAATTAAGGTTTAAAAAGGCTGTATTTGAGAATTGAAATCTTAATGTTGCTGTGTATGATAATTTTTCTAAACGTTTAAGGGATATTAGATACAACCTAAGGATTTTTGGAAAGAAAAAAAGGGAGGAAAGAGCAAGAATTATTCGGTTAAGTTATGATAAGTTATTGGTAGATGGAGTTCGGTATAAATTATCGGCCAAGGTGGTGCTGATCTCATAGCAACTACCAATGACTTCTGTGTTTTCTTTTATGGCGTGGAATTGTGCTCGGATTGGTAATAAACTGCGGCCCTTTTGGAGTTATCTATTGAAGTATGATGTGGTTTTTTTATCGGAAACATGGTTTGTTAAAGGTGGGAGTAGATGTTATTGGGAGGAATTAAGAGAATATCATTATATTGTTGGTGATGCCTTGAGGGTTCACAATAAAGGTAAACCTATGGCTGGTTGGTTGCTTTGCATTAAATCTTATTTGAAATTTAATATTATTTATAGAGATAGTTATATTGTACTGATTAATATTTTGCTACTATTAGGAGAGTTTAATATTTGTTTTGTTTATATACAGGAACAAAGATGGCAAGAAATTTTTGATGTATTGTCCAGGTTTGAGATCGACGACTCTAATTGAATTTGGTTGGGTGATTTTAATGCACGGATTGGTGACCATAATATAATTTCGACAAGTATATGTGATAGTAGAGGTATTACTGTTAATAAGAGAAGTAAAGCTTCCAAGGATGTAAATATGAATGTGAGAGGATGGAAAGTTCTTGAGTATTGTGCGGATAATGATTTAATAATTCTAAATGGTCGAGCTTCTGGTGATGAAGCAGGAGAGTTTACTTTTGTTTCTAAATGAGGATCCTCAGTAATTGATTTGGGAATAGTTACTCCTCCTGTGTGGAATTGTATTAAATGTTTTAGAATAGAGAGTTGTTTTTGGTCTGATCACTGCCCAATAGTACTTTATTTGGAAGATCGTGCTACAGATTTTTTGGGTTGTTCTGGCACTTGTTATCAGAGGATTTTCTGGGACAGTGATCAGCTGGAGTCGTCGTCCACTGATTTGCGGTGCTGCTTGGAGCAGACCCCTAATTTATCTTTGTTGGAGCTCAGTAAGGTGATATTTGATTTTGCCAAAGTGAAAGGATTGACTCAAAGGAAAAAGACTATGGGTGGAATTCATGATTGGTTTGACTTGGATTGTTGATTAATGATTAGAGCTAGAAATAGAGCTTGGTTAGAGTTAAAAAAAAATGGTTTGGCGGCTCAGAGGAGAGTTTTTGTATTGTACCGAAGTTTGGTAAAGAAATTATGCTTAGCAAAGAAGAAAGAATTTTGCAAAAGGTTACAAAATGTTAAAAATTTTTATAAAAATAATAGATTATTTTGGAATTTATGTAAAGCAAGATGAAATTGTGTTAGGGTAAATATCAGTTTACTTGATTGGTTTAGTTATTTCTTCTCCCTTTATGGCTCTGAGAGTTCATATAATGCTGATTTAGTGGTTTTTAATGATTGTGTGACTTGGTTGAACGAAATATTGGATTCTTATATTTTGGAGGAGGAACTAAGAATCGTTTTAAGTAAGTCAAGTGTTGGTGGTGCTCCGGGAATAGATGGTATTCCTACTGAATTTTGGAAAATTGATAGTGCTTTTTTTTTGTTTATTAGATAATTTTAATAAGGTTTTGAAAACTGGTGTTATTCTGGATGAATGGAAGCGTTCTTTATTGGTTCCAGTGCCTAAGGGTGGCTGAAGGTCAGTGTTTACAAATTATAAAGGTATCTTGTTGTTGTGTTGTGTCTCTAAGATTTTTTGTAGAGTTCTGTATTACAGGGTAATAAGTTGGCTGAGTATGAGAGATATTCTATCAGAGAGTCAGGCTGGTTTTCGTGCAGGCTACTCGACTGTTGATAATATTTTTATTCTCTATACTGTTATTGCTAAGACATTAAGCAGGAAATGGTGTAAGGTTTATGCTTTTTTTATAGATTAAGCATCAGCATTTGATTCTGTTGATAGGAATTTATTATGGAGGAAATTATTAAAGTTTGGTTTAAGTTTTAAGTTTGTATCTTTATTGGCAGAGTTATATAGTGGCTCAAATGTTAGGATTAAATGGAGGAATTATTGTTCTCAACCTTTCTTTTCTGATAAGGGTGTTAAACAGGGTTGCATTCTAAGCCCTATTCTTTTTAGTTTATTCTTAAATGATTTATTGAATTATATTGATGATTCCGGCGGAGATGGTATAGTTGTTGGCAATGTTTCTGTTAAGATATTAGCATACGCGGATGATGTGGTAATTGTGGCGGATTCTCCGAGGTCGTAGCAGAGGTCGATTGACCTTCTGGATAAATATTTAAAAGATAATAGTTTACAATTGAATCTTGCAAAATCTAAAATTGTGGCTTTTCGAAATGGTGGTAAGGTTTCTAAGGCTGATAAATGGTGGTTCCGAAGTGTTCCAATTTTGGTTGTATCACAATATAAGTATTTAGGTGTAATTTTTAAAAGTAATGGTTATTTTAATACTCATGTGAGGTCCTGTAAAGTTAATGCAGAAATAAAAATGGGCAAAGTTATTCATGTGTCAGTCTGCTAAGTTGTATAATTTGAAGGATTGGTTAAGGTTATTTAATGCTGTGTTGGGTTCATCTCTTCTTTACGCTTCTGAGGTGTGGGGTTTCAGGCAGAAACCTTGGATACAATATTATATTTTGTTAAGAGAATGTACGGGCTTCCAAGGTGTACTCCTGGTTATTTAGTGTCTATGGAGTGTTCATTGATTCCTTTATCTTGTTTGATGTTGAACAGATGTGTTAATTGGATTTTTAGAACGTTGAGTTTAAACGATGAATGCCTTAGTAAGATTTGTTTGCATTCTGTTTTGAAACAAGTTGAGTTACCTTGGTCAAAGTATTGGTTGGCTAATTGTTCAAGGAACAGAATCAATTTTGATAATTTGTTACAAGATGTTAATAGTGTTTATCTATTAAAGTTAAATAATTTTGATAATTATATTTCGAAGTTGAATCATGGTATATTATTAAGCTCTTATTGTGAGTGGTATAAGAATCTGAATAAAACCTTTTTTGATTGTTGTATTTATAATAGTAATTTTTCTTCTAATGTTATGGCCGTATTAATGCAAGTAAGATGTAATTCATTAAGTTTTTTATGTAATTACAGAAGGGACAGTTTCATATGTGGTGTGGCTGACTCGCCATTGGATGCGTTTCATATTATCACTGTTTGTACTTTTTTGTCAAAATTATGTGAGAAGACATTTGGGGTTCACTGTTTTCATTTAATCAGTTTAAAAAGTTATTTCTGATTTTGATTTATTTTTTAAGGTATTTACTTTTATAAAGAAGGTTAAATTGTTTATTTCATAATGTTTACATTATATTTGATTTTGATTTTTTTTCTTTCTTATTGTTTTTAGGCTTAAAGCGAAAATAGTGGTTATTTTATGTAAATTTCATCTTGGGGCGTGGTCTGCCTATTATTTAACCTGTGGTTGCTTGGACTGCTTGGAAGACTATCCGATTTCTTTTTGAAAGAGTGTTATAAATTGTTGTTTTTTCTTTTTCTAGGTAAGTTTTAACCTAGTTGGTTGTTAATTTGTTTTGGATAGTTCTCCCATGTAGTTCTTTAAGTTTGTTTTATTTTTATTGAATTTAGTTTAGAATGATTTATGAATTGTGTAATTTTCTATTAATATAATATTATGTTACTGCAATTGATGGATATATCTGTGGAACACGTTTATATTATTTTGTAAGGTTATGTATACTTTTGTTTTGTTTTGTTCTATCCCCGCATCAGGGTCTTTGTACCAGAATGCTAAATAAATAAATTAAATTAAATAAATAAATATAATTACAAAAAAAATTTATAACAAAAAAAAAAAACAAGGAGTAAGTTATAATTCTAAGTAATGTCTCTGACACTTGTATAAATTGTAGAAGTGATTTATTACTATTAATGATATCAAAAAAATGGAGGTATTAGTATGATATTACAAAATGAGCATCTTCCAGCACAACAACATACAGTATGAGATGCACACTTTATTGGAATTCTTAGTGCATTTTTCTCATGATTCTGACATTCTATCAGTTGTATCTTGATTCAACTTGAGACTTATTCCACACACATCATTTATTCAAAATTTTTTCTATATAAATATCAGTCAAAAAATGTTTCATTGAGAAATATGTAAAAGAGGACCAAAAAAAACACCTGAGAATTCTCTTCTGGATGGCTCGCTCCTTCTAGTACAAGCTTCCTGTGCTAGGTGAGTGTTGGATGAATCCATCTGCATCAGTTTACCAAATAACATTGTTGTAAAAGGCTGTTTTGCAACAGTGAAAAATTTTTTGAGATTTTTTCAACACATTTTCCTATCTATTTCTTTGATATGAGAGGGATTGTGCATTTGAAATTTGTTCCTCCAGATCAAACAATTAACCAGAATGTTTATCTGGAAGTTTTGAGAAAACTGTCAAGATTTGCAAAAGTAACATCTCAAATTATGACAAAAAAAAAAAAAAAATGGGTGACTGGGTTTTCTACCATGACAACGCTCCTACCCATACTGGACTGAGTGTTCAGCAGTTTTTGGCCAGAAATAGTATGACCCCATGCTTCACGTCTATATTCACCTGATCTTGCCCTATGAGACCTTCTTTTTGTTTCCCCAGATAAAAAAAAGTCCTTAAAGGAAAAAGATTTTCCAGTATGGAAGATGCAAAACAAAAAATAGAGAAGCACTAAAAGTCATCAAAATTGATGAATTCAAAAACTGTTTTGAGCAGTGCAAAAAATTATTTTGATAAGTACATTGCATCAAACAGAGAGTACTTTGAAGATGATTAAAGTTTGAACATGTGAAAATAAAAATACACAATGTTTTCTAAATAAATTCTGGTTTCTATTTTTGACTCCCCTCATACATTCTCCGAAGCTTGAGTTTAAAAAACAAAATCAACCCATACTGAAAAATGTTAACTAAGTAGATGTTCTGCAGGGAATGACCATATTTTGTCTATTATAATCATAATAGATAAATCAATTTAACAAACATTGAAAATTATTATTAAATGTAACTTATTAAATTAAAGTTACTTTTCTAAATATAAAATTTTAATACATAAAACTTGTGAAATATATACCTCTTTGACTAGTTGACTGAGTAACAATTAAAGATGGATCTCCTTCTCCAACAGATGTACTAGCTGTTACCCAAAATTCATAGCGCTGACCTCTCTTTAATTCTCTTGCTTCATAAAATAATTGAGTTGGAGGCAAAGTAACTTTTGTAGTATTCTTAAAATAACATTAAAACATTAATTTATATTTTCATTAAATTATTGTGAAATTAATAAATTGGATTACATAGCTAACTAAATTATTACAAATTATATGCCTCCTTTAATTATTCAAATATAACATTATACAAATTTAAATTAAAATAAACTCACATGTCTTCCAAGTGTATATCCTCGACAAAATACATTATATTCTGTAAGAATTCCATTTGGATTTGTAGGAGGCATCCAACTTACTAAAATAGCATCAATAGCCATAACAATAACTTTGATATTTTGTGGTCGGCCAGGAACTTTAGAAATAGGGAAAATTATCAATTCCAAAATATTTTTGTATCTAGTTATTATAAAGAAATTATATCTGAAAATCAATGAATACCTAAAAAAACATGTTTTACAATAGAACATGCTTATTGTATGTACAGTACTTTGGGACTTGTCTACACTGATAATGAAAGCCCAATGATAGCATTAAGTGGAACAAGTAAACAAGACTATCATCAGTGGAAATTCTGCTTTTAATAACTCTGGTTGACTTTGAGACTACAAGAATATGTTAAATCAATTAAAAAATGTACAATTTAAAAATATTTTATTAATTAAAATGATTACTATTAATTAATAGTAATTAATCGAGTGTAGTTTTCTACCTTTTTTGCAGTATCAGATTTAATAATTAGTATATAACTGAAGCAAGAAATTCCAGCAATTTAAAATACTATACTACAAACTAATAATGAATGATTCTGTGATTTTGAAATCACAGAAGTGATTCATTACTATGATTTCATTATATCAGTGATTTTAATATATGATGTGATCACAATTACCAATGAAAATGCAGATATTCTATTGTCAGTTTTCAAGCTTAGAATTACTGTTTTTCTTTTAACTCTTTCACCCTATGAGTACCAAGAGAACCTTTTTAGCAAGTCCATTACGAGTTCTGCCAGACTCACAATAGTGTAGCTGGGTGATAAGAGATGAGCTTAACAAATCTTGATGGACTGCCCCTGAAAAATTCCTGGGATTTGTCAACTTGTCCAAGTTCAATCCAGGTTCTCCAGAGAAGCAGGCTGTCATCTTAATCTCTAGGCCATCCAGCCAATTAGAATTACTGGTAGAATTACTAGAATTACAAGTGTGATGTAAGAAAAATGGTTGAATACAATGATTTTATAAATAACATACACTTGATTAAGCATACCTGATTCAAAGCCAAAGTAAAATTATACACCATATTCAAAAAACATCAAAAGTGAACTATATATTCTAAAACACAAAACATAAAATAAAAGTAACTATTTACTGATTTCCCAATTAAACATATTTTATAAAAGCTATATTCAATAATATTTAAAAAAAATTATATATTCCAAAATGCAAAAATTCTAACAACTTTTGATAAACATTTATGTATAACAGCATTTTTTTATTTCTTATCAGAAAGGAAACTATGCCTGTCACAAGTAAAATAAGAAGCTAAGTCATTTAATTGTTAATTATGTGATCAGCTTTCTAAACTAACACAATCACAGGTAATGAAATTACGCTCATCATCATTGAAAACAAATAATGATTAAGACCATTAACCAGAGCCGGCCCTACCATAGGGCGAACGGAGCAGCCGCTCCAGGCGCTAAATCCTAGGGGGCGCCTCAGTGGTAAAAAAAAGTAAAGAAAAAAAAATTTTTTTTTCACTTTTCGATATTTTAATTGCAAACGTGTAGTCAGTATGTGAATGGTCTTATCTGTTGAGACGTGCGTGGGTCGAGTGCGTGGGCGGGGTTCCACCCCCCGGGCGCCATAATAGAATCTCGCTCCATCCTAAAACTTGCCTCGGGCCGGCACTGCCATTAACATTTAAAGCAACTGGTTAAGATTGATAATGATAACTAACAACAACTGGTGTTATTAGGCACATGCTAAGGATGAAACAAACAGTTTAAAAATACTTATTTACCTGAAGATAATGATAAATATAATAGAATTCTGATTATAATAAACAAAGTTGTATAGTGTGTTTAAATTGTAATTTTTGGGACATGCTAATTCTGATAACCTCAAACAAGTAATAATAATAATATTCATGATTACAATAAGCAAATTCTACTATATAAGAATATTATATTACTGCACAATAATTCAATAAAAGAACATTTACTGTAATGACATAAAAATGTACAAATAACTAGATATAAATAAAACTTACGATCTTCTTTAGTTGAGCAAAACAGTTCATCACTTGGAACGCCACTTCCAGCTCTGGTTAAAGCCATTGTTTTTATACTATAATTAGTAAATTTCTCTAGATTGTCCAAATTAATTTTTACATTAGTAGTTATTATTTCTTTTTGAAGTTTTTCTTTCTCTATAAAAGACAGTTAAACATTTAATATTAATTATGATAATCTAGCATTTTATAATTGTGAAAACATTATTGAAACATTAATGTTCAATGATAAAAGAATAAATTTTTATATTGTCTGAAAATACTTTTTATGACCATTTAAAAATAAAATAAAAATAATATTTTATAAATACTATTTTTGTAATTTATGATTTGAAAATATTTTCTAAAGTATATAATAGACATAATAATGAGATATGCTGAAGTTTTCCTAAATTCATTTAATACTTTCTACAATATTTTAATTTTAAATTATAAACCAACTGTAAATTCTTTCAAATAAATATTTAATTTGAGTCTTTTTTAATTGCCTTTAAGATAAAAATGATTCATGATTTATTAAGTAATTTAAATATATTAATGTAGATGTTAGGATAAAAGTTCAACAAGTGGGAAAAAAAACCACAAAAACATTCAATGGAGTAAAAAAAAAACTGACCAGAACAAGTTGTGGCTTTATATAAACAGCCACAACAAGAAATTTTCATTCTGCCATTTTTTAAAATGTCAGAATGAAAATTTGTGTTGTAACTGTTAAAAGAATGACCACAATACATTTCAGCATTATCAAAACATCACAATATATCATAGTTATTTCCTGTTATATCCTGTTTACAGAATAAACATTCTATAGTAGCAAGCAAAGATTTCAGATGATATAACTAAATATGTATAATAATTAAGAACAACAGCCAAAATCAACTGTTTTTGCAGGAATTATTAGAACAACACTTAAATTACAGTTGCTATCTTTTGAAAGACATTTGTATTTTTTATTTCTCACAATTGCAGCTTATAAAGTTTGCTGCAATTGTGAGAAATAAAAAATACAAATGTTATATAAACTTACTTCCAAATGTTATATTTGAGGATGATTGAAAAGAAGGTAAACTTAAGGGCAGGTCATCAATGAAGTTCTTGTCAGCAGTTGTAAACTCATTGAGAGCATAGAACCACTCAAGTAGGCCTTTTTTGTACCCAACTGATACAGCCCAGATGTCTTTCACTGATGTGATGTCTGATCAAATCTGAAAAATGAGTGAGCTGACTGAATTAGCTGCATTCTTCTTCCTCAGTGAGGGTAACAAGGCAGATTGTTAAAATATGATTGTTATGCATACATGATAAAAATGCCTCATATTTCTGCAACAATGTGTTGTAGTCATTTTTTTAACAGTTTCAACATAAATATTATATCATGGCATTTTTTAAAATGTCAGAATGTATTACATTACTTTATAAGTAGCCAGGATGTGAAATTCCTTGTTGTAGCTGTTTCTGTAAAGCCACATGTTCTGGTAGCTTTTTTCCACTCATTGAGCATCTTTGATCTTTGAGCCTAAATGAAATATGTCTTATATTGTTTTTCTATTATTATTTACATACTATTAAAATATTCAGATTGCAGAAATTTTTCTATAATAATTTCATAATTTAATTTATAGATATTATATCACTTAGTATTATAAATAAATGTTATGTTATATTTTTATATTAATAAATGAAAGAAAAAAAAAACAACATTTTATTCAAAGATTTATAACTTATTCATTACTTANTAAAATTTAATTATTAATAATAGCTGAAAAATAGCTCCATGCATTAAGACAATTGTTTGACATAGACAAATACTTTGTTTCAAAATCAGTCTGTAGATTCTAATGGCCTGTGTAATTGCTGGATCTTACCCAGTCTAAAAGGTTTGGATAAAACTGAAACCTGAATACAAAGAGTACAACAAGTACAGTTAATTGAAAGCAATGATTTCATGCTGGTGTCATCTTAAATCAGAGGATGAACTTGACAGGCTTATGAATAAGGTCCAGGAGATGTGCCTTAGTAATTAAAAGTAAAGACTTCCCAATTAAATGTTAAATGCTTTTATGTTTTCAAGCATATCTAATGTTCATTGACTACATATAAAAGCTTTAATGAGTTTCATTTTTATATTTTTTCTTTGACTTAAATAGTCTTTTGTAACAAGTTCACAAGAAATAAAATGTTTCTTAGCTTTATAGTTTCTTTCCATCTTCTCACCCACAGTATGTAGAACAATACAGATATTTTAATTCTGTCAAAAGTTTTGAATTTCTTATAAAATTATCTTCAAAATGATGTCAGTTCCAAATATAATGAATAATATTGCAGGACTTTTCTACCAAGCTGTATATACTGATTTCTTTTAGTTTTTAATGAAAATATAATAATTAATACTTTTTATGCAGTTTTTAATGAAGGTAATGTCATGGGAATGAGATGCAAATAATTTTTGATAAAGGCACAAAAAACTAGTTACACCACTGGTTGTATACACAGAGATCAGAATGAGTTTTAGTTTTAACCAGACAGAAATTTATTTTAGTCGAAATGTAAGTGAACAATATAAAGTTTATCATTGACTATGGATACATAAATACAGAACAAAGGGAGACTCAAAGATCTAATGTTTTCTTCCCAACTTTCTGGTAGTGCTCTCTGATGAATACAACAAATGCAATTGTAACTAATTTTTATTTCATGATCATCCTATTCCAAAGAATAAGGTATAAATAACTGAAAATAATTTATTATATTTAAATTTTTAATGTCTACATTACTGAAAGTACAAATAACTAATTTTATCATCACTTATGTGCATATATTGTTCTTAGTGTTACACCAGGTTTGTTTTCACCCAGATAAACCAGCTTTTAAATTCATGATCCAGATTGATTATTAATTTGTCCAGCTTTTGTAGAAATTGTGAAATTATAATAAAATAAAATAAATTTATAAAAATACTTGGGAGTATTTTATTTTAATGGTTAAACACTAACTTCACACCCAAACTTATCCCTAGCCTAAGGGTGCGACTATGCAGACGCAAATTTAGTCGTGAGTGATATAGTTCTTGCAGAGAAAAATATGCACAAGCGAGAAGCGAGAAATCTTGCTGGCGTGAAAGAATTTCTGGTTCTCACACATATCTGACAGGGTTTGATATTTATTGCATCTTGCCTCTTCTTGTCACATATGCTTACTCATTTGCTCGGAAAATTTGCTCACTTGTGTCTGCATAGTTGCAGCCTAAAAGTGACATAAAATGTACTTTTAAAATTCTAACTTGCAAGTATCTCTGGCAAATATTAGGTCTGTTCCAACACAAGTCCCTAACTGGTTTAAAACTGGCATGCACATTATTCAGCTCTTGGCTGTAAAATGACATTGCACATGCCTTTTATGGTTTCAAATTCAAATTAGTTAGGGACTTGTGTTGAAACAAATCTATTGTCCAGGTCAACAATTTTGAAGAGGTGGCAACACTAATTGTTCTATAAATATATATCTTATTCAATTAAACAAATTGGTAAAACTATTTGTACATATAAAATAATGATAAAATTGTACAGATTTTATATGAAAATATATTCTAGTACACTGTACTAAATATAATTGTAAATTTCATGACATTCATATAGAAACCAGATCATTAATTATTTTCCTTCACAATAACTTTGAATTTTCACTTCTGTTAACATTAATTGTGTATATATTCAGGCTTTAAATAAAATTTTTTTTTGTCTCTTAACATAAATAAAATACATAATCATTCAATATATTATTAATCTGTTGAAAAGTTCTACCTATCTTTTACTGAATGAATTCTGTCAGATGTCATTCTACTGAATGAGATATTAATGACTTATGTAGATCTAGGGGAGCACCGAAGTGATCCAGATCAAAAAAAGAGGTAAGAGATAAATGAGGACCTCACAACACAACACACCTGAGAGCAAAAAAAAAAATTTATAACTTCAATATATGCGTGTGTACAGGTGGTGATGGATAACATTAGACGCTCGATGACAACTGATTTTACAAATGTAACTACCATCCGATTTTTTCAATTGACTCACTTGCTATACACGAATACCGATAATAAGAGAATTACAATCTATTACAAGAAGAATCCAAATCGTCGATCTGCCTGTGCCATACTCTACATAGGGATGGTTCCATGGCACTAGATAACAATGTGGAGTTGATGATCATGTGTGAATAAAAAAAAAGTCGTTAATCTCGAAATAACATAGCACTTGCCATTAACAAGCAAAGTTCTTTTAACTACTGTTGGAAATATCATTCCACATGTTGTCCGTACTCCAATGCGACTCGATTGTTCTTCCTTCCCATACGAATTTTCTCTTTGTCTCTCGTTCACATGTAGCGACCCCTTACCTCCTTTACACTCGTCCTCTTGCGCAAACCAGTTCAGGGGAGCCCGGAAAGAAAACAAAAAAAAAAAAAAAGTCCTTGCCATTGTCGGGTCACCCCTTTTATACCACCACATCATTAATCCTCCCGCTTCCTATCACATGGTCACTGTCACATCCAATCAGCAGTCCACCAACCACCACCAAAAGGTGGTGTGCGACACAAAGAAAAATTAACATTGACGCATCACAAAAATAGAAAAAAGGAAAATCCGATATATATAATAAAAGTATATCAAAAATAAAAATTAAATTACAATACAAAACGAGTGCATAGCACTACACTTAACATAACTTAACGTCATCAATACTTATAGGTTATACTCAATGAGGAAGCCATTGTTGATAAAGAAATGAGTATAAATTTTTTTCACCATTGTCTCAAAAATTAAGAAAAATAATAAAATATATTAAAATGTTTATTAATTTATTTTAGCTATCAAAGATAGCTAAGNTTAAAAATATAGCTTTAATTTCAAGTCACCCTATTTTAAACCCTTCTCCTCCCGAGACGTATATGAGAATGTCACGGAAAATACGACACCAGCTGTTCTCAAGGTCATCCATATGTATAAACAATGACTCATCAGTGTTAAATTTCACAGAAAGGCGAGACAAAGGAAACTAAATGATGAAGCTTTTTAACCAAAATTAACGCATTTCTTTCGTTTTTTTTCAGTTTTAAGTATTTTTTATGCTTAATTAAAATTTTTTTTAAAAAGTGGACAAGAAGCGGTTAAAAATGGTTTATAATGATAAATCAGTTTAATGCAGATTTTTTAATACATTCACTATAATTTTTCCAAAAAAGTATTACAGTTGAAGAGATATTAAAAATAATGAATGAGGAAATATGTCCTCTGGAATGCAGTTTATAAAAGAAAGACGAATATTATTGGATATATTTTGAGAGAAAATAATTTATTAAGAGATATAATAGAAGAGAAATAATGTGGAAAAAGAAGAGGAAGTAGAAAGTGGAAAGATGTGGCTTGATGATCTAAATGAGAAAGAATACTTAACAATGTGCAAAATGAAGGAATGAGATGGATTAATCTTTAGACCTGCTTTACAAAGAAGAATAAAATTGTTATAATTTGCTCCAATATGGAAGAAAAACTTACCCAATTGTTAAATTTAACAAATTTATTCATCAGTAAATTTTGAAAATTACATCAAATTGGTTAAACATAAGTTTATTGAACATTTGCATTATTAGTTTATAAATTGTTTCCTTCCCTGTGTGGTGCATTAATCTAAGCTTTACAGCTGATGACTTTCCCCAATCTTGTATATACAAACATAACAGTAATCAATAAAAATATAACAGATGTAGAAACAAAATTGTTTCTTTGTAACAAGTATTTTATTAGTTATTCTGATAGCAATTCAAATTGACAGAAACAATTTTACTTTAAGGTAATTATGAATCACAGTAAGGAATTAGATGACTCAAATTAGTCATCTGATCCCCTATTATCCTAGCTTATCTGATCTCTTACTTGTATATATATTAGTCACTTGTTCTCTGCTGTAAAAATAGTTAATTCAAACTAAGTATACCATTCAAGCCCCGTCCCGGGCCAGTTCTTTTATTCCAGAAGGTTCTAAAATTAATTTAATAATTTATTTATTTAAGTATACCATTTGTTATTGTCTAAAAATTTCCTGATATAAAAAAAATGCTAACCTGTTTGCTTGAAAATGAAGTCATTATGGTAATTTTGTTCACTATTTACTTGTATTATAATTTATTCTTATATAATAATATTTTAAACAATAGCATTATTCTGATTTAATTGTAAATCTCATTTAATCCTAAGATAATTATAAAAGATTTCACAATCAAAACTAAAAATTTTGAATTTATTTATTTTTTTTATTTTTGCAATGCTTGTTTATGTTTAATCTTTTGGTACAGTAGTCCCTCATAATATCGCTGATTCAGATATATTGCACTTTTTTTGGTGCCCAAATTTTAGATGCACTCGAGTCAATAAATTATTAATTGCCATTGTACTGTATTTTTTTTTTAATGAAATATGGTATTTTATTCCTACCATTGTCCTTGAAACTACAACTGCAGGTGAAACAATAAATTCAAGATCTAAATAAGCAGGTGGACAGATCAATTATCATTTATGTTTCAACTTTTGATATTAAAAGTTGTTTATTTATTGGTTTTAAGTACTGTCTCCTCATTTACAAATTTAGATGAATTGGAAATTTCATATCTTTATGTGAATTGTTGCAATACCATCAATTCACATAAAGATGTGAAATTTTGAATTCACTGTGTAATGTGTATGGAAAACATTTTTTTTTTGAACTGAAAGTTCCTAAAATTTTTACACAGCAGTAACTTTATTTTGCTTTTTAGAGAATTTTTACTCTGTAATTTTATAAGTTTTGATTTTCCATTATATGTTTAATATTTATTTTTTAAATTTTCAATTATTGTATTTATAATTTTTATTGAAAAATATAAATTACATGAATTTTTAGTAAATGATTTATTGTGAAATGCAGCACTGTATGTGATATTTTGTTTTTATATTGATTGTATTTGTATTTAAATGCCATTGTTAAAGGAACAATAATGCTAAATGGGAGTTCATGGTATCGATGGTTGCATCAACGTCAATTAATACGATACAATCCCGAATAAAATTCAGTATTGGAAAACAGTTTATTTTATATCAAACACTTGCTGATGAAAGAACAGAGGATAGAGATTTTATAATATGTACACATGGTCTGTAAATAAAGTAATAAGACTTTTCTGTAAATATCTGTATTCATAATTAATTTACAAATCAACTCTGTCTCCATCAAAATAGTCTCCTTGGAAAGCGAAACAGCACCTGAGACATTGCTTCCACTGTTCATAACAGTGCTGGAATGCAGAAAGTAGAATGGTCTTCAACTGATCTGTTACAGCCTGTTTTATGTTTTCCATCATGCCAAAATGATGCCCTTTGAGGTTTTGTTTCAGTCTGGGGATGAGAAAGTAATCACACAGACTCATGTCAGGTGAATAAGGGGCTGAGGATTATTTTTCCATGCCAAAAACTCTAATCGAAAGCACCATGTGACAAGATGCATTGTCGTAATGCAGCATAAGGTGTCTTTGATGTTTGGCATCACATGAGCAATATATTTTTGTAGCTTTTCAAGAACCTCATGGTAAAAATTCATGCCTCAAGGACAGTTCGTCCTTGAGGCACAAATTCTCTATGGACAAATCCATTGCTGTCAAAGAAGCACGTGAGCATGAGTTTGATCTTTGACTTGCTCATTCTCATGTTTTTTGGCTGTGGGGATGTTGCTGTGTGCCACTCCTCACTTTTGGCATTTTGTTTCTGGATCGTACCCAAAGATTCATGTTTCATCACCTGTAATGACATTTCTGAGGAATGTTGTTTGTTACTATGTTGGTTCATTTTCAGAATGCACAATAAAATATCACTTTGCAAAATGTACACTCACAGTCCACCAGTTAATGTGACAAGGTTTTCACTTAAACTCAAGCTATATGGTACGTTGTCCTTATACCACTGGAAAGAAGAACCCCACAGTGTTGCCAGATTGTTTGCTATGAAACCGGTCTCATTACTTTATTTACAGACCTCGTAATCTATTTAGTAAAAGCTCTGAACATTTAGTACTTGGTTGTATCGTGCTTTTTCTTTGTCTCTAGACAACCATGATACAATGACTGCTACTGTATCTCCATTGTCTGATTGGGAATTTTATTTTTAGCTGATTAATAATTGCTTGTTTTCAAATATGTAAGTGCTTATGATATACATTATGTAGATAATAGTATTTGACTACCAAGAAAGAATAGAATTTCTCTTAAAAAATTTGTGATTAGTGATCTTCTATATATATAAATAAGAGAGTTTTTGTTTGTTTGTTTGTTTGTTTGGATGTTTGTTTGCTATATACATCTAGAAACTCGGCAGTTATGTTTATATACTGCTAACTTAGATTATGTCAAACATTCCATTACAAAATATCTATTGGATTTTGGTAAATCAATTAATTTCTATCTCCGTTCAATTTACACGTAACGCCATCTATTGGCAAAAAATATAATAAAACCAATCTATCTATCTGGTCATCTATCTAACTTTGTTCAGGAGGAAATTTTGAATTGAAGTAATGTAACATCCATTCTGAAGTCATAGTGGCGATAGAAAACAACAACGCAATATAAACGACAATGCGCTATCGCATTTGAGAAAGATTTTGATTAAAAGAGTAAGACAATCAACTTTAGATCAATTTCTTGTTCCTTACGGAAAGAGTTTGTTTGTTTTTTAAGTTATGGCAACGCAACACTTGGGTGATCTGCCTAGGGGGAATGCCTTCTGGGAGGTGTTTTTAAGGGAAACTGGCCCCTATTTAGGCGTTACAGACGTGGAGAAAGCCTGGAAAACTCCACGTGGCCAGCCCGTCTGAGTGAGGTGTGAACCCACGAACCCGTGTTCAAGGTACGAAGACCACTTAACCACTGGTGGGGTTTTTTACCGAAAGAGACTTCAACTCGAAGAATCTTCCGATAAAGTGCTACCTGTTATTTTTTTGGAGGAAATTTCCCCTCTAAGCATTAAGGTTCGTATATCTCCACTTTTCTGCCATCAACTACAACAAACGAAGGTATGTACAGTGCTATTTTATTAAACAAAGTTCACATGTTTGTTGATGTAATAATAGATACTACGTTTTCCTACATTTTCATCAAAGAAAATTACTGTATATTACAAATAAAATCACAAAAATTTCGGAGACTAGAACGGATTAATTGCATTTGCATTAATTTCTATGGGAAAAATTGCTTCGGTTAACGAACAATTCAGTTAACGAACGGAGT
>NW_019385194.1:297082-299868 GCF_000671375.1 Centruroides sculpturatus
AGACAGCCGCAAGGATAGACAAGTGACATAAACCGGAATTTATAGGTCTACAATTCTTTCAAATTGCAGCCCAATAATTTTTCTATAAAAGCAATATTTATGAGAACATACTTTCCACATAGTTTATACAATCTGTTGCAAAAATATAAACATTTTATTATAACAAAATAATTAATACCCAGCTAGATGCTTCTTAACCTATGCAAAAACATCTTATCTCACCAAGAATATTTACTAACTGTAACGAATGTTGTTTTAAACCTGTTCTACATGCCATCTTCAGGTTTTAAAAATCATGGAATATTGATAACTGTTGGATTTTAAATGTGTTCATAACTAGAGCAGTTATGAACACATTTAAAATACAAAGTTCTTTGGAATATTGAGCTATTTCAATCTAGTAAATAAATTACAGTAATAATTATACAATTATGTATTTTATTATTTTATTTTATTTTTTTTTTATAAAGTAATAAAATACATAAAAAACATTGTATAATTGTTAAAGGTTGAAAACATTAGTTACGTTTAATAAATAATTCTCAGTGAGGTAATGTGTTTTTGCTTAGGTATAACATAAAAGCAATTATTCTTGCAGTTTTACAAGATTTTTTTTATTTAAACAAGTCATATGGAGTCTTTCGGACATTAACATTAGCATCTTGATCACGTGCAGAGTCATCACAACCTGTCTAACCCGGACCACTTTTCAGATATTAATAGTAGATAAGTATTAATTAGTAGTAGTTGACCATCCTCTCTTCCAGGAGGAGGTCAACGTCTACTTTTGGTCAAATTACTTCAATCCCGTTTCTCACTGTCTCTTCTTTCTATAGGACCAGCGGATAGTGGCACTGGAATTGGAAAATCCAAAATATGAGATTACCGGCCTGCAAAAAATATGATTTAAGTGATTTTTGACGATGCTGAGTGTAAATATTTGGTCCATTTTTTGAGAAATTTCATTCATTGTCAGATGACCATTTGATATTTGGCTGTGAATGGAACAGTTTCTTAGAGTATATTATAATATTTGATTTATATAACTACACATGTTACATTCATAGTTATATAAATCAAATACTATAATATAATAGAATAGAAGGGTTAGAATCTAATAATTTTAATGCTTGTTGCTATTTTTTGCCCAAGCAGTGCTGGGTTCATCTACTAGTTTATTAATATTCTATTATTGATGATTTATTTTTTTTTTTAAGCAAGAGCAACATGGCTCTTGATTCATTTGTTTCCTCAAAGCACAAAAAGTATTTTCATATTGAGTGTTTTGAGAAATAACTCTGAAGAAGAAAGCATACATTAAGATTCTAAGAATTAAACTTTGTAATGCCTTTTGTGAAAAATATCCTGAATTTGATAATATAAAATAGTTTTTCTCATTACTACAGAGTTATCACCAGTATCGTTGCAGCTAGTTTCAAATTGTTATTCTGAAAATTATTTCTTTGTGTAGATTATTATTCTGGAAAAAAATTTTAAAAGATAATAATTTAAACTAAGATATTTTGTTTGAGTTATTTCATAAAATAGTCTATTTATTTTTTTGTAAATCAAAAATATATTAATATAAAATCATTTTAAAATATTTTATACAATTTATTATGAATTGTTTCAATTTATAAAGTTAAATTTTGATATTTATTTGCAGACATATGCAGAGATGGATCCAACAACTGCAGCTTTAGAAAAAGAACATGAAGCTGTAAGCACATTTATTTAAGTCACTGTTTATCTGTTTTATTATGTGCAAATAAAAACAAAAATCTCTCATTATTTCATAGGATTTCACTTAAAACATGCCACAAAAGTTGATTCGTTGATTGACATAGTTAAGTTCCTTTAAGAAAATGGAAGATTTAAGTAAGATAAATTCTTAATTATCTCTTCCATTTCCTTTTAAATTCTTCTAGAGTTTTTACTTGAAGACATTTCTATTGCAATGAGATGAAATACTTCAAAGTAATATTGTTTTTATTTTTTTTCATATGCAATGCCTTTTTGTAGCATGCTCCACTATAGTAGTGAAGTGCTTATGTCAGGACTTTTGTGTGTTTGTCAGGCATGTACATGCGCATGCTTTGTTCAATCCATTCATTGCACATGCACACGCGCAAAAGAAACTGAACATTTTCATTTACGGTCACTGTAATCTATAGTAAAAACTACCCGGTTTCTCTGGAATCTATATCCCACATCCCTTACTGTATATTCAGTGAAAAATTCTTCTGAACAACGACTTGATTCCAAGAATTTATAAAATTTATTTTAAACAAAATTAATATTTGATTCACTTTTGTGGAGCTTGCTATCAGATTGGATACAGATGATGTAAATGTAGACACTGATGATCATATTGAAGATGAAACTTTTACTGATGATTTTGATTGTCCCACAAAATATTATCAGATAGGGAAAAATTTAATATGGCACTGGCAATAAGTAAAAATATTGCAGATATTTTGTCTACAGTAGAGCGTCGTTTATCCGAATCAATTGGGGACTGAGGTTGTTCAGATAACTTATTTTTCGGATAACCGATTATGTACGAAAAAATATATTAACCTATCCCGTTGAAATTTTTCTCCGTTTCATGTTGCTTCGCGTTGAATTTTCGTCAATGTTAAGCCTAACGAAGACTATTGTATCGTTAAAAATTATTTTTTTATTTTGTAAAAACAAAATAAATATATTGAAAAATATAAAAACAATAAAAAATTATACTTCAGATGTTAATTTAGTATCAAAAACGTAAAATATTTGAGTAGCCC
>NW_019385194.1:303917-306256 GCF_000671375.1 Centruroides sculpturatus
TTTTTTTAATGTATTACTTGGCTTTAATTTGAGTATGTTTTTCGCGTTGGAACGAATTATTTGGTTTTACATGTAATCGTATGGGAAAAGATGATCCACCTTACGACATTTTCATGATACGATCTCAGTTTCGGAACGGATTAATTTCGTATCCTGAGGTACCACTGTACTTCCTAAAGCACATTCCTCAAGAATTCAAGCTTAATGAATAGTGTTTCATATAAGATAATCTCAAAGTCATTGAAGTGTTCTACCATCAAAGCTGAACTCTATTTGGGAATATCTAGTGCTGAACTATTCACAAAGTTTTCTGGGCATTTTCAGTGCAATGATCCTTTAATATGTAAACTTCATAGTGAATTGCTTACTCTGGTGTGAAGAAAATTCGGTGTGATGAAGAGGAGAAAACAAAAGAAGTGCAGAAACTGCAGCATGTCTTAAACAAAAGAAAATCATCTTTTAATTACAAATTTTTTTAACAAGAAATCAAAAACTGTACCTTGAAATAAATGGCATTTGAAATTTGACATGTTATATGGAGACACATTCTGGTAGTTATGTTACTCTTCCATTTCCTTTATTGTATAATGGTAGGAACTCTGTACAGGACACATGAAAACTTAATGCAGGCCCATTATGGCTTAATGCAGTCTTACTGGTCACTTTTCTGGAGTATAAACTCAGCCTAACTATGAGGGTCATTCTAAAAGTAAAGAACGTTTGTTTCTCTAGATATTTTTATTTAAGATAATGAAACAAAACTTATTTTTCAACACATACGCTACCTTAGCTATTTTTCTACATAGTTGCCATAGAAATTTAAACATTTGTCATAGCATATCACAACCTTTTCTATGCCTTCTGCACACTCAGTTACCGCTAAGTTCTTGAACCAGTCATTAATGGCCTCTTTCAGTTTGTTGTCACTTCCATAGTGATTCCTGGCCAAAAAATCCTTCAATTTTGGGAAAAGATGGGAATCACTCGGAGCCAAGCCTGGGATATAAGAAGGATGATCAAAACCTTCCCACTTAAACTGCTGAAGCAAGTTCTTCATCAATGCAACAGCATGCGTACATGCATTATCCTGAAAAAGCACAATGCCTCTGGACAACAATCCCTGTCATTTGTTTCGAACTGAAGCTTCATTCATCACATTACCATAAACCTCAGTTATCTGTCTATAAATTTTGATAGGGCAGACTTTTTTTGCATTCAAAAAGCATATTACACTACAAACCTTACACTTGGTGGGATCTTTAATTTTGTCACACATTTCAAAGTCACACTGTAAATAGTAAATGATCGTTATGGCTTGCTGATAGCATCAGATATGGAGCGAAAAAATGGGAAGGTCCATGGCATGGCAGTGGGGGTTGGTGGGAGAACTGCATGGCTCGTCAGATCAAAACGTTCTTTTCTTTCAGAATGACCCTTGTATTTTCATATTTAATTTTTTCAGTCCAATTAAAAATCAATCTAATATCATATGCAATGTTATTGATACAAAATGTGTGTGTGTTTGTGTGTTTTTTTAATAATGCCTCTTTTAGTTCACTTTAACACTATTAGCTTTTTTTCAGTGTGAACTCTCTTTTTTCACTGCCATGACTGCTTTAAGCTCTGGTAGAATATAGATATAAAATCATTAAAACAAACAAAAATAGATGCTGAAAATAGTTTTTCTTATTTCCCACTTTTACTAGTGCAACTTTCAAGGTTTTACAAATTCATTTCAAATTTATATAATGCTACGATTATTCAATTGATGAAATGGGTGTCAAAGAATGTAATATATTGTATCAAGAATTTGGATACTGGGAGTTCAGATACCAGGGTATGGCTGTAATATAGAAATAAACATATCCTGATATATTACTGATGTTATGTTTTTAGGGAGAATGTACTTGGCGTCAACCTCCAGGAAAAGAAATTTATAGAAAGGGAACAATTTCTGTATGGGAAGTGGATGGAAAAGATCATAAGGTATATATTTAAGTATGAATTTTTATTGGTTTAATAAATTGAATATAAATAATAATTATGAATGATAGAAAACTGTGTAACCTAAACAGAAATACAGTATATTGATAAATTTTTGTTACATAAAATAATTTTTTATAATAACATTGACAAGCTTAAAATTGTTTCTCTGACAGAATACCCATGTCTAAACTCTATTGTCATAGAAGACTTATTATTATTGACTTTTCTAAAAGTAAAATTATATACAAACTCAATATAAAGTTAAAGAAATTATAATAGACCATTAAAACAGTCTGAAACAAATACTTTATTGGATTTAATTAGATTGCCTCAATGTTCTTTTTTCTTATTAA
>NW_019385195.1:0-2413 GCF_000671375.1 Centruroides sculpturatus
TGTTATTTATTTCTGTGTTTGTTATATCTACGGAGACTCGAGAGACTCTATGTGGTGATTTCTTGTAACAATGAACGAATCAAAAGATGAGATAAGATTAATGAGAACATTTATTAGCTTACATACATCCGACTTGGATTTTACACACATTGAGAAATTATACCCCGATTTACATGAATTCGACTTACGTGGTTATTGCCCGGTCCCACCTAACGCATAAGTTTGGGGTATTACTGTAATTAATTCATATCAATTTTATCTCAATTTAAATAATAAAGAGCAATAAACCCAATTTATTGAATGATCTTCTAAACTATGCAATGAGAATATTTAAAAACTACATGTAATTCAAAATATATGACATTACAAAACACATGATATCATCAAAAAACTTAAATAGTAAAGACTAAAATGTAAATCTAACAATTTTGAAGAAATTACATTATTACCAGTAGTCAAAATTATGAGGATTTATACATCATCAAAGTGTAACATATTAGATTATCAATAAAATGTTTTTAAAATAAAAAGTTTTTTATATTCTGTAGATTTGGTTTATAGTACTACTAAATATACTATGGGCTTTATGCAAAAGTTTATGAAATTTTCTAGACTAAAATATTCCAAATTGTTCTCCTACAGATGGCATCAGGAAGTTTCTCATGCACACATGTGGACTTTACAATTATTAATCTGTATAAAACCAGCTGAATCTCATCACCATAACGTGCAATTGTTTGCAATGATATTGTTGCCAAGTCTACAATCTATGATTGGTTCTGTAAATTTAAAACTTGGTAATAAACTCAACAAAACTTGCAAAAAATTTGGAATGAAAATTTACATAGCTAAAACAAAAGTGATGAAAGTTGGAAGGCTAATTAGCAAAGATTTGAAAATCCTAATTGATGGAAACAAAATAGAGCAAGTTCAACATTTTAAGTATCTTGGCAGCATTATTCAGGGAGATGGCAGATGTGAAAAAGAAAGCAAAGAACGAATCAGGGCTGGAAAAATGGCTTTTTATAAGAAGAAGAACCTTCTTATTGGAAAAATGAACCAAACACTTAAAAAGAAGTTAATAAAATGCTTTTCCTGGAGCACAGCTTTATATGGAGCAGAGACTTGGACCTTAAGGAAAAAGGAAACAAACTACCTTGAAGCATATGAAATGTGGTTATGGCGAAGAATGGAGAAAATCAAGTGGACAGAGAAGGTTAAGAATGAAGATGTTTTAAATTTGGTCCAGGAACAGAGATCTCTTTTAAAAACAATACAAAGAAGAAAAAATAACTGGCTAGGTCATATATTGCGAGGAGAAGGATTAATGCGAGTGGCATTAGAAGGAAAAATTGATGCAAGGAAACAAAGAGGAAGAAAAAGAAAAGTATTGATAGATGATGTTTTACTAGGCAAAACTTATAAAGAAATAAAAGAGGAAGCTCGAAATAGAGAATGTTGGAGAAGGAGAATTTTATAATTTGACTGCTTTCCATGGACCTGTCCTAGGACAGAACACTCATGAATATCAAGTCAAAGATAAGCCATGTTCTGGAAAGCCTTCTATTCTAAGAGATGGCAAGCTGCAGCAGCTGGTGAAAGCCAACCCAGACTTGACCACACAAAAAATGAGCAAGACACTTGGTTGTGACTAGTCCACTATACAATAGTTTGTCACTTAACTGCCATTGAAAAGGTTTGCAAATCTTTCTTAATGACAAGACAAGGCTACACATGTTAAGGTTGACCCAACAGAAGTTGCTTGATCTTGGCTAGAGAACCCCCCAGCCAAGATCAAGCTGCTTCTGTTGCAGACTTTGCACCATCTGACTACCATCTCTTCTGTTCCATGCAACACTTCTTGGATGGATAGCAATTCACTGATGATGAGATGATGAAAATCACCCTTGCAGAGTTCTACAAGTCAAAACAACCTGAGTTTTACTTAGTAGGAATCTGTGACTTGGAAGTTGACCAATCAATGGAAGGTGCTTGAATGTAGTGGCAATTAACTAAACACCAACGATATGCCGAAAATCTATTGGGCTAGTATTAGGCTAATTACTAAATAAATTACATAACGAATTTGTCTCTAGAGGTAGGCGTTAGGCGCCATCTCTTATTAATATTAATAATTATAAATAAATTAATTAATTTAAATAATTTAGAACCGCTGGGAGAAAAAATCGGCCCGGAGCGGGACTCGAACCCACAACTCCTGCTTACCGTGCAGATGCGTTGCCAGTTACGCTATCCGGACCTCTGATTTCATTAATTTGATAAAAAAAAACTCCCATCAAAAAACAATAGTGCAATTAATTACCTAATTAATGAATTGTCATAAAATATTTCCGCAGCAAAAATAATACATGAAATTTGCAGAGATCATAGATAACGATGTATATATGCTGAT
>NW_019385195.1:3885-21602 GCF_000671375.1 Centruroides sculpturatus
GTTGCTTACAAAAAACTGATCCAAGTGATTTTTGACATTGTCATTTCAAGTAGTCTTACAGTTAAAAAAAATTTGTATAGACCGGAACAAGTAATAATCTGAGTGTGCTTGAGCTGGCGAATATGGTTGGTGTGATAGTAGTCCCATCTAAGTTATAACAGTTTCTGACGAGTTACCAAACTTGTGTGAAATTTGACATTATCGTGGTAAAACACTACACCTGTTTTGCTGATCAGTTCTGGCCGCCTTTTCTGTTTGATATTATTACTCAATTTGTTTACTCGATAGCAGTACACTTTCAAATCAATTGTTAAATTGTCTGGTAAAAGCTCCAAAAAAATTTCCTTAAAATCCCACCAAAGAGAGCATCTCTCTTTAAGAACATGTGGAACCCATATATCAAGCTTTGAAACAAAACCATTTGTTTCAAGTAATCATAAACAGTTCAATTTGACAAATTTAATCTCTTAGTGATTTCACGTGTTGTTATTTGGCAGTTTGCTTCGATCAGTACCTTTATTTTGTTTTCATTGGCTTCAACTGGCCATCCAGAATGTGGTGCATCTTCAATGTTGAAATTGCTGGAACAAAATTTTGTAAACCTTTGGCACTGTCGTTCTTTCAATACATCTCCATACACGTCACACAATTTTTTTCTCACTTGAATAGTATTCTCACCTTTTCGGTAATAAAATTTGGTAACAAAATATGCCAAAAATGCTGCTTTCAATCTTCCATATCTGATGGGACACAAAAAATAAATAATTGCACAAAATCAAACAAAATTTTTTTACAAATAAGCCTTAAAATGCTAGTTGTCAAAACATATAATGATAATACGGTTTAGAGTGAAAATGACGGGAAAAATACGACTAATCTGTCTAGTGGTAAAAAAAAAAACAAACTCACTTTCCGAACAACCTAATACAATGATATATTTAATTTCTTCATGTTGTCTTCTTTCTAAAGATGTAAAATACTCATGGAATTCCAAAAGTGCTTTTTTATGTGTATTTTATTGTTATTTGATTCAAAAATGAAAAAATAAACATATTAAATTTAAGAAACTCATAGTAAATTATCTCAGCTTACACTGACTAACAACTACTGCTACTACTACTACGACTACTAATGTCAATAAGTCATTAATTCTTTTATTGTTTTGTAAATGAAAACACTCTTCCTAATTTTAAGTCAGTCAAATTACAATGTTATTATTTTATTGTACTCGAAAAATGTTTTCTTTAATATTTAATTAACAACTAGTTTTGTTAGATCTGATTTTTATATTTTAGTTGCAGTTTAACCAGCATGCCAGTAACCCTGGAGTTTCTGGCATGCTTGTCTTCCCATTTTTATGTGGCATGCTGGTCATTCCACAAAAATAAGATACTATTCTTCGTTTTTGTTTTTACGAAAAGATCTTCTATATGTCTTAAAATATCACCATACCAGATTGTACTACTAAAAATTTCTCTAGACCAAGCTAAACAAGAATACTTTGATTACAATTATCCAATATATAAATTAATTAATTTTTTTAAAGTAACATTGTTCAATACAAAGACTTATAAAACACCTATTAAATTTTTAATGGAAGAGTAATTTATAATAAATCATTACAGAAAATTCAGTATAACAAAATTTATTGCTTCATTAGTTATATTAAAATTTCACATTTATAACGAATATTTATAATCATGTATAATTTTAATAATGAGAACAATTTGGTATTTCTGAGAAATACTGATATATTACAAGAAAAAGTATAATTTTTTTTTATTTACAGATTACATCAGAGCATAAACATACATTAAACAATGTAATAAATAATTAGAACATTTGGCAATAATTAATGTAAATTTTATATTTAAACAATTAAAACATAAATTTGAAAATATTTTTAATGCATAAATGGAGACAATGTTTCATTTAAAGAAATTCTAAAACTGACTGTAAAGACTAACTTTAGGATTGTAAAGATTTATTCTATAATAATCTCACCTATACTCATGTGAAACATTAGGTGACTATCATAGAATTTTCTTTAATCCTAGGTTTTAAATTGATTCTGAAGTTAATTCTAGTTTGTTGCATTAATATTTCCATAAGTAGTTCAGAACCCTTCTAAGTTTGTTTAATCTCAATACAGATTGAAATTTATACAGTATAATTTCAAAAACATCATTACTAGTTAAGTAATAGTTTCAGTATATTCCAATAAAAATAGTATATCTTATCAACCAGCATAATTATAAAATGGAATAATAGAAGAAACATTTGAACAAAATTTCCTTCTCAATAACTGGAACTAATTACTAAACACAAAATAACAAAACCTTTAACATCCAGTAACAAAATTTTAATGTAAAAATCTTGTTTAAGATCAAAAATGTTTGTCAATTTTTACATTAAAATTTCATTACTGGATGTTAAAGGAATACTTGAGATGATTTACAATTGCTTAAAACTAGAATGATCATTTAGAAGTTATTATTTTTATATTTTTCAATCTAATAACAGATTAATATTACATCCATTTGAAGTAATTAATAATAATTTATATCAAATTATATTTAATTATATCATATTTAAATTTTTCATACCATTATAATTATTAAGTGGTTTAAAGAATTTACAAAATAGTTAATTTTGTATCATTTAATATTTTAAGTAATGTTCAACTAAGAAATGATTTTAGATTTTTTAAAGAAATTATGCATCACTATCTTTTTGAATAAATTCATTGTCAATCAATTTAGTAAAAAGTACTTCAATACTAACTGAAATTATTTTTTTTTATCAAATACAATATAAATACACAATGTTTTTAATTTAACAAAGTAAATCAGCAAGTTCAATCATTTCTTTACTGTAATGATGGGCCTAGGTAACTACAGTAGAGCCTTGATTATCTGACCTAATTGGGGACTGGGGTTGGTCGGATAATTGAAAGGGCGGATAACCGAAAAGTATGAAAAAAATCTATTATTAGTGTAGTATATTATTATATCCCATGTAATTAGTATATTAGTATATCGCTATTAACCTACTTTGCGTTGAATTTTCATCGATGTTAAGCCTAACAAAAATTTTTTTAAATAATAATTATTGCTATTGTATCGTTAAAAATTAGAAAATTAAGCCTCGTTTAAATACTGGCTCCCTTTCATGGTCGAATGAGTGTTGCCAGCTAAAACACGTAAAAATAATATTAAAGTAGCTGAGACATAGCCAAATATTGTAGCGCCACATCAATAGCGGACATTTGAAATTTGCCGACTAGGACAGTCGGTTAACCGAGGGGTCGGTTGATAGGGGGTCAGATAATCGAGGCTCTACTGTAGTAGTTATATCTAGATTCTTGGTAGTTAACTAGAAATTACATTTAGTGTGCCTTTTCACTAGTTAAACTATTAATTTAACTATTTTTTTTAGTAATTTTTAACTATTTATTGTAACTAGTATTGTTTTTAATATTATTGAATGATTCTGTTTTCTTTTGCTTGTTGAATACATGGTTGGAAATCTCTCCTACTAAATTTCACAACTGTTAGTCAATTGATTAAAATATATAAAGAATTTTTGATTAATTTAAGTGTTTTTAAATGTAGCTATAAAAACATTTATGCAGAAATATGTTCCCCAACACCCTCTTATGATAATATTTAAATACAACACTAAAGAATATTGTATTCAAATGTATTCATGTAAAACAGTGTATTCAAGATAGCATTGATAGATTTGATATAGTTAATATTCCTTAAAAATACAGTAATTTACAAAAATTTCAGAATATTTAGAAGTTGAAATAATATATGTAAACTGAATGTGTCATTTGCAACAAGATACATTAATTTCTGCAAGAAGTGTGCATCATCTTTAAATGTTCTTCTCAAGTGGTTAGGTAGACAATTTCTCATAAATCAGATAAACTGTACACATTTGAAAAATATTGCATCTGTAACAAATTAGATAAGACAAGCAACAACAGAATATTTGTAAAGTTCATACCATCATTCATATATGAGAGTAACTGCTCATTATAGATTTATAATTTTCTTTCTAGAAATGTTTCCTCATTGCCTGTAGTTATATTAAAGGTGTGCACTCTTATTGACTCATTTTTAGTTCAGATATTTAATGAATTTGGAATTAAAAAAAGTTACCAATTATCACTGATAATGTTTTCATTTTATAAGTGTCTTTTGCAGTTTTACCAATGGATCTTATAACTCCAATTAGCCAGAGAAACTCAAATAAAATACAAATAGATTACAATCATTTACAGAAGACAATAGTGATGGCAATTCCAATGTAGATGAGGAAACTTCTAATAAAGTGGAAAATATTTCAGTTTTACCATTATTTGCAAACAAAAAATTAATAGATTTAAATGATAATGTTAGGTATGGTAGTAATAGACATTCAAACAACTTATCTTTTTTCATCTAATATACTTGCTGTAATCATACATTGAATCTAGTTTGTACTACTGATGCTCTTAATGCTAGAAACAATACACAGTGTAATCAATTCTGAATGCAGTTTCATGGAGCATCAAAGCAAATGATTTGTACTTCAGATTACCAATATTTTTCATTCATAAAGCTTATAGACACAATGGTTATTGAATTAGCTTTCAAAAAAAATAATGATAGACATAGGCTTTAAAGATAGTAGTCAAATGTCAGAAAGTATTAAATTTAGAAACAATGAAAGTAGGAGAAATGAATTTTCTTATAAGTACTTTTTCTTGTATGAAACTCTTATCTGAAGCAATGAATTTCTTTGAAAGATATTAATATAATAGTTATCTAGTATTTTTAATTCCCACTTATGTTACAACAATGAAAAAATTGGAAAAATAGCTATTAAATAATGAAGATAATATTTATTTACCTTTAGTAAATGCTCTCATAAATGACTGAAAAGTTTACACACTTATTGACTTATCCTAAAGATATAATAGCCACATCTTTTACTACCTAAATATCCTTTCAATGAAAATAAAAATAGTTTTCATAAATTGTATGTTGCAGTGAAAAAATTTGCTGTTAATAAGGAACATCATAAAAACAAAGCTAATAAAATGACAAATTTGCAAAAGCAAGAAGATAACTTTGACAGTCTATGCTTATTTGACTATTTGGAAAATGAAGCTCAATTAAGCAAAAGAAATTATTATTATAAAACTAACATTGATGCACACTTAGCATCAGCAGATGGCAATCTTGTTTCCTTGCATGTATATAAACAAATTAAAAAGCTTGTTTTGTGTGAGTGACAAATATTAATATCACAGAGATGGAGATTGTAAGATAGAAGTTTTGAAAAATTGTTGTTTTTGAGGAATGCTTTAAATTATCGGAATTATTTTTAAATTAATAGCTAATTTATAACTAGCTTTGATTAGCAAATTGATAAAAAAGTAAGGATGGGCAAACTAGTACAATAAAGGATAAGATTCAAGCTCTCAATGAGGGGTTTTGCACCCCCCAAGAATTGTAGGCTTCCTATATGAGAAAAAAAGTCAAAGGAACTATACCTGTACATGCAAGCCTTTGTGACATATTTGCCTCCAAATGTCAAGTTTTAACTACAAATCATACTACAAATCAATATTTGATCTTTTTATATTATAGTACAATATAGAGAATCTCACTTAGCTGAAAATTGTAAATATTAAAATAGAAAAATAAATTTCTTCCATTTTAATAATTGTGTATTATTTTATGCTTTAAATGAATTTCTGGTGATATAATATTGATACATCTATTTGTAAGGTTGTAAAAATATTTAAAAAAAAAGAAAAAAAAATTTGAAAAGGGGTTAAAATATCATTTTTAATTAGTAATTAACTAGTAGTTGAAATTAGTGAAAAAAGATAGTAGTTAAAACTAGTAGTTAATTACTTTTCTTTTGTACCACTTACTAGTTAATAGTTAACTATCCTTTTAGACTTAATTCAAGCTCTGAATGAGATGGTTGGGACCTTATCAAAGCTGTAGAGCATACCCATAGGAGCAAAATGTCAGAGAAACCATACCTCTACAACCTTCATGAGATATAGTCTCCCAAAATCAGGTTGCGCAATATTGCAAGTTGTATCACTCCACTAAAGCTATTGTATTTAACTATTTAGTCCATGTGACTATGCCGACTTCAAGTAGCCCACTTGACAGTTTGTGTAGTACTTGATGTTATATAGTTTTAGGGGGGTGTGGGCTCACTCCCACCCAGGCACTGAGGTGCTAGCTATGGCTTGCACCAAAGTGCACGAATATATGCAGTGTTGGTCAAGGCTCGCTATTGCTTGCCTCAACAATGCAAAGCATGGAGAATAGGCAGTATAATGATACATGCTAAAAACTGATATTTAGAGGCAAATATGTCACGAAGGCTTGCACATACATCTTTGACTTTTTTCTCATATAGGAAGCCTATAATTCTTGGGGGTGCAAAACCCCTCATTCATAGCTTGAATCTTACCCTTTATTGTACTAGTTTTCCCATCCTTACTTTTTTATCAATTTACTAATCGAAGCTAGTTATAAATTAGTTATTAATTTAAAAATAATTCCAATAATTTATTATTAAAACAAATATTATAATAGATTAAATATATGTGTATATGTTCAAAAATTGTAAGAAACTTCCCATTTATAAAGTTGTATGCGATCTTAATAGTTAACAATAAAAAAATTCAAAATATTACAAATTTTAAAATTAAATAAAACACGAATATAAATATTCAGTCTTGTTTGTTTACCTATTGTTTTGGATACATTAAGTTCACAACTGTTATCTAATCATGAACTTCCTGGAAATGAATCAATTTCTATAAATTTAACTAAACTTTTTTAATTTAAAATTATTCAAACTTTATGTATGTTATATCTAAATAACTAAAACATACAAAAAAAATAAAAATCTATTATTTAAAACAAAAATATGTATTAAGAAATATAACCTAGAAAATTTAAGAAACTTTTTCTATTTTAATTTTCAATAAAAGTTTAAGCTTAAGCTTAATTACTTTATTTAAAAATGATTAAAATTTAGCTTTTTTGTGGAAAATTATTATATATATATATATATATATATAAGTATAAGTATGCATTATTTATGAATAGAAAGACATTTTTTACCATTTTATTTAGATATTTTATACTGCGACATTCACAAGTTACAATCACTACAGAGAGAGTTAGAAATTAATTNTTAAAGGACTTCATACAATCTACGAAGTTCTAACATTAATTCAATTAGTGTTTATAAAAGGCAAATACAGTGTAAATCATATTTCTCGGTTTAAAATCATTTCTGAGAATTGCACTGAGGTATTACAGGAGGAAGTCGCAACTCTTTTTTTTTAAATTATAAATAACATCAATGTAAAAGTATTGACATTTAATAATAATAATAATAATAATATAAGTAAAATGAAATATATAAATAACATTCTCTGTAAAGGATTAAATTTACCTTTCCTTCTCTAAGTTCAAACGATCTACATTTAAAACCATTGCAGATTACACATCAACAAACAACGCCCCCATTTATAAAATCTTCTAATTAAAAATTAAATTTCTAAGTGATTAATTTTTTTTAATACATATTTGAAATATTTATCGCTTTATCGAAATTAAATAAAATAATTAATATTTATTTTTATCGTAAATAAATTACAAATATTTTTATATACAGTAATAAAGTCATAGACATAATAAGTTTTATGGTTCAAGTTCATCATTCGGTTCGGATTTTTCCGAATGAAGAATTTCGTTCCATCCTTCCAATTTCGCTTTAAGAGTTTCGGTATCCGTTGTAAGTAATTCTTGAAGGAAGCTTATCGATTGAAATGGTCCTTTCGCCGATATTACCACGTTAATTTTTTCGTCAATTCTTAAAGTCATATTATCTAATGGCGCTAACCAGCTGAGAATTTTGCGCAAAGTCTGTAACCTTCTATGTTTATCTCCTGGAATAATTTTCATAAGAAGTTTTATTGGCTCCATTTCCACCGATTCCTTTGGTTTCTTTTTATCTTCAATGGGACAAAATGCCTTTGGATTTGCAGTAGCAGCTAGAAGATGATAAGTTTCTCTAGCATAAGAGGGAATCCATTGCAAATTATCAGGAAATGAAGATTCGTTTCTTGCCATCTTCAAAAATGAGAAGCAAAGATTAATAATGTTTATTGTTTTAATATTTTCTTCTTCGTTTCTTTCATTGTAGTAACAGTTTTTGTCTAAGAATTTATTAAAGTATTTAGCCAACCATGCTTCTTTTGCAGAATCGATTCGTTCTTTACTACTTAGCCACCCGATTATCAATCTATATGTAAATTGTATAATGTTTTTATGAATTTTATGACAGTTTGCTAGAAGCAGCATTTCACTCTGGGATTTAGGTAATTTTCTTGCCATATCCGCTAAACGTTTATCTAAAAAGTTAATAATGGACGTATTAGAAGTTGTTGCAGGTCTAATTAAAAATTTCTGTAGCTTTAGAGTAATCAAATGTTTGGCCACAATCCAAGGAAAACTGAAGAAACGTATAGAATTTTGAAAGTCTTTTGGTCGAAATAAGTAGGTAACTGCATACCATGCAGATGCTTTCTTTAAAATTTTGTCTTGAAAGTTACTTAAATTTACAAAATCGTTGTCTTCATTTTCATTAAGGCCAAACTCCTTATAAAATTCTTCTCTGAAACGTTCATGCAATTTTTCAACTGAACCAATTAGAAATTTTTCTACGTCTATTATATCGTGTCTTTGACTAAATCGTTCATGAACTTGTTGAAAAGCTCCAGTTATTAATTCCACTTCGGTTTCAATACCGTATCTTTGCATAATGCACTGTAAAAGATAATCATATTTCGCCTTGGATTTTAAAGCAGAGTTTTTATATTCTTCCCATCCTTCATAAATTAAATCAGGATCATGCTACAAAAGAAAATTCAAATTTTATATAATACTGTATATATTTCTTTATTATTGTAGTTTTAATTATAATTAATAGTTTCTAATAATAAAAAAATTTTATCAATTATGAACGTTTTTGTAGTTCTTTAAAATACTTATTTTAAAAGTAAAAAATGACTTACTTTTAAGTCTACAGTTTCTAATTCAATAGAACTTGTATTTCGTTCAAAAAGTTTACAGTTTCTATATAATTCTCCCAGAGCTCTGTTAGAAATATAAGTTTCTTTGTCAACTCTTTCCATGAAATCGGGAAATTTTTTAGGCTTTTCATCTAAACTTAATGGTTCAAAATATCCAGATTTTACATAATCCAAAGACAGTGAAAATTTTCTCGCAATTTGTTTGCATACGTCTATATTTAATCCATTGCAGTCTGAAATGGCTAAATGAGCATTTCCAATCGTTCCAATTTGATCATTTTTTATATAATCGCTCAGTACTTGTACCGAATCATCCAGCTGGAAAGAATTTTAAAAATGTTTAAAGTTTATTTTAAAATCATTTATTTATAGAATTTAAAAACTAACCTTGAATTTTGTTTGAGGTATTTTCTTTTCAGGAGGAGAAGGAAAATTTTCGGGTTCTCTGTTTCCGGAGAAAAATAAATCTTTCTTCCAGATAACAGCGTATTCATCTCCATCAAGATCAGAACCTAAATATAAATCAGATTTAAATAGATAATATTAGAAAGAAAACAAAATTAAATAATTTTTTTTCTGTTTCGGTTATTTAAGAATTATTAAATTTAAATTATGAGTAAGAAATTGCAACTTTGGGTTGACTTATTATACAAATAATTTTGATTTCTTATTTTAATTCGTAAGATTTTATGAAGAAAGATAAATACATTATAATGAAAGTTTCTGGGCAAATTAACTAAACAACTAAATATGTCTGGATTGAAACATATTTCGGTTTAAAAGAAGAATTTAACTAGCGAATATTTTTGGGTCTTGGGATAGATTGGTTTCTATTCTTCATTCAAATCTTTGTGGTCCTAATAGCTTCAAGAATAAATTGTTTAGTCACTTTAGTGAATAATTTCAAATATTGTATCGAAATTTTCCATCTAATTTTAAGCATTTAAAAAGTACAAACCAGCCATTTCATTCGGATGAGGTCGGGGTCCTTTTTGTGGAAAAGCTACACAGTCAACAAGATGATGAAGTTCTGGGACATCGATGGCTTCTAGAAGTCGGATATCACCAGGTTGCGTGCATGGATTTTTTGTCACCAGAACTGGACCTGAAATAAGTTTTTTTTTTTTTTTATTCATTTTTACTAAATCATTGATGATTAAAAATTACATAGAAATACTAAAAATTTAAAACATATTTACCAGTATATATTTCAGTTTCGGTATTTACTTCTTGATTAATTATATCTTTAGTATATTGTACAAATACTTGTCCATATTCCAGAGTTCCTGTTTCATCCATGACTCCGAACATGTTACGACCATCGGTTGGTTTTACAGCAAGTCTAGCTTTTACTTTAATATCCACTGCAAAACAAAAATTTTAATTTAAGATTAAGGTAAATTAATAAAATTTACATAAAATGCATTCATTATTTACACAAAGCTCTTTCTCTTAGACATAGCAACATTCCTCTGAAAAATGGATCTCCTGTTAATCCAATTCCAGCTTTAACCATATCTATGAATCCTCCAATAGTCTTTAACTGTATTTTTGAAGTAAGATAATCAGCAGCTTTTTCATCATCAATTAGAATATCTGTGATATATGACAGCATCTCTTCTTGCATTTCTAAAAATATATTGTTTGGAACTCCTAGTTGATTCAAAATATTTATCATTGGACGATTCAATTGAACAGGAACTAAAAAATACATTATGTAAGACATTTAATTATTATCTTGAACATTTCATATATTGCAATTTACATAAAAACGTAAATTATTATTAAAATCACTTACTTGCTTGACATTTTTTTACAATTTCTAATCTACTGAAAGGACTGTCGAACTTCTTCATACTCTTTCTGAATACAAGATCTATTCCAGTGTCAGTTAATGTGGGATCCATAACTAACATACCTTTGTAACCAGCAAATCTTATTTGATATGCACAAGGGACATTTTTTAGTTTTAACATTTTGCTTACCTAAATGTAAAAATCATACACAGATGTTAATTAAAAGTTTAAAAGAATAGAATTTGACGAGAATGGAAGATGTCATTAAACCATGTAACAAATAATTTGTTTCTATAATACAATATACTTAATGAAATTATAGATATATATGTAACATTTAAGAATTTACGAAATTCAACTTACATCTTTGGCTAATCTTACTGACATTCTTCCAACTCCATCCGAAAAACAATAAGGTTTATTTGTGTCAGGATTAAGGCCCCCTTCAATATCATCCACAGTTTTGATTGCATCAGGAGGAATATTTCTGATATCTTCTGTCTGAGAGAAACACTGTCCTAAACGAGCCATATATTTTGCAACGGTTTTATTTCCAGAAAAATCTCCCATAGAGTTTCTAATATACTCAGAATCATAACCTTTATCGTCTTTTGCATACATCCAAACTCCATGGTCTCTTATCTGGGAATTTGACCAAGCTAAAAGTTTATACTCTCTTTCACAAACTTTAAGTCCTTCAAGCATAGGCTTATTGATTGCCATATAAAACAAGTCATCGTGACAGTTAGAAGCAATTCCATTGAGCTTAAAGTTATCATCGTCTCTAAAAGAAACTCTCAAGGCATAATCTGAATTATAATTTCTCAGCATTCTGTTTTTGAATTGAAATTCTGGAGGATAAAATATAGCTCTAGTTGGAGTTAAGACTACTCTTCGAATCAATTTCATAGTGTTTGGAGTAATAAATTCATCATTATCAAAGGAAACTATATCGTCTTTTTCTTTCATCCAGTTGTATGCAGTCTTAATAGTCTTCCGATAATCAAACAAAATTCCTTGATCTTGAATGTCTAAAATATACTCTAAGGCTCTACTTAAACAAAATTTATCTTTGTATTCATTTTCCAGTTCTTGTATAAAATCGTCCCAAATTTTGTTTTTATTAAGTTGTTCTAAGGGTACAAAGTTTCTTGTAAGAATGGCATGCAAGTTGTAATTACAGTCAAAATGTCCTAAATCAAAGGAAGGCATTATAGGATAACGTTTTTGAAAAATTCTTTTTTTCATAGAGACATAATTAATAGACATATTGTTAGAAGTGCTAAATCTATCAATGATTGCTTTCGCTGTTTTGACATCATTCATTCGAATCATAAAAACTGTTGATTTACCATGAATTTCTCTATCTACAGAAGGTAAAGTCAAGACTCTTTTATCATTGCAATATACTGGCGGTGGATACTTAACATCAATGAATATGTAAATAGAAGAGTTAAGTACTTCGGCAAGTATTCTTCTAACTGAACTATATTTGATTTTAATTTGGTAATCGTCACAATTTATTTCTAACATACGAGTATCGTGATAAAAATTTGCAAAGGAGTTCTTTTCTATTAAATGGTAGAATACATAATTATTTAGACTCGTTAAAACTCCCATAGAGAATAAATCTAATTCTATTTTTTGATGAAAAAATTTACTTTTAGAAACAAGATTATTGTGAATAAGAACCATCCAATATTTAGTATTCATTGTACACCATTTCTTAATCATGCCGTCTAAAATTTCTTCTTCTGAACTTTCAAAGTTTTTAATTCCACCTACAAGATCGATTGTTTTTTCATCAAAACTTAATTTTTCTTTAGGGTTTTCTGTACGTTCTAATTCTGGCCAGTACAGATGAATTTTGCATTTTTTCATTTCATCTTTTAGCGTTTGCTTAAACTTTTCAGTAAAGCCCTTATCCCACGAACTTATAATACGAAACTTTACATACATACTGCGATTTCTAAAAGGAAGAATAAAAAGTAAGAAAAAGAATATTTAAATTAATTTTTAGTTTTTTACATTCAAACATTTAAAATTAACACTACAATAAATACCGATAAGTCTATTTTAAAAATAGTTATTGATATCTTAACGATAATACTTCATTTAGAATTAAAAAGAAGATATCTAAAGAATTTAACATTGAGAACGATTATAAATTTTTATAGTAGATGTAATATTTATAGAATTTACAAATTTTCCTAGAAAATTATGTATTTAATAAAAGATTTATAGATTAAAAAATTATATAGATATGTTATAAATTAAATATAATAACTAAAACATGAATATATATTTTCAACAAATATTCTACCGAGTTCTGAGAAAGTTCAAGTATTAATATATAAATTTTATATAATAAAATTCATTATTACTTTCTAGANGTATTATATACAGTAACAATATCGAGAATTAAACGCATTAATTCATTACTTTCAGAATACAAAATTTTAAATTTTTCCTCTAATTTTTCTCTTTTAATGGTTTTTAATAGCTTCAATAAAAAATAAAAGTAATAAATTAATTATTAATATTCTTAAAAAATAATTGGCTAATTAATTAAAGATCTTTGTTTTGACTGATCTTATTAAAAATTATGCTAACATCTTTTCTAATATTTGAAACATAATCTGACTTCATATTAGTTTAAACAATAATTTATATAGCATAGAATACATTAATAATATTTTATAAAATTTATATAACATGTCAAAAATTATAATGAAATTCATAATAAACTATAAGTTGTAAATAATTGTTAAATATATTTTAAATCTTTTTAAATAAATCAATAATATTTAATATAACTTACATTGATTTTTCCATTTTTCAATTGTGAAAAAGCGTGAATTGAAGAAACTGTAAAAATGATGCCGATTTTATACACATAATTCGTTTTCTCAACGAAAAACTGAACGAAAAAGTCTACAGTGAAAATAGAATGGAGTCTTGTTTCAATTATGAAGTTCTTATTTTAATGATATATTCATTCATATTACTTTTAATTGTGATTATATATTACTATTTAAAAATAATTTTTCTTCTGAAAATCATTTAACTATTAAAACATTTTTATAAAAATTCTTTCCCCCCTCCTTGTGGGCACTAAGAGGGTTTTAAATATTCGGCATAAGTTTTATTTAAACTTTAACACTACGTTCTTAATTTTGGAAAAAAAATCCCTTTTAAAAATTTAGTACAATGTACTGTATTTTAAAATATTTATAAACTTTATAATTTAAAATAAATGGTAATTTAATTTATAACAAATGGGGAATCTTTCCAATCGGAAGGCGAAATCTGATTTCAATAGGGTCTCATAGAGCCCATGCTACATTGCTGGTATCATAAAAGGTATGCATTCACAATAAAATGTATAGATATCTTTATATTTATTGATAGATAAGTGTCTTTAGTGTAAATAGAATTTAAAATATACTGTTATAATTCAAAATTTATAGCAGCAAAATTAAACTTATACCATTTCATATTTTACCAGGCTGCACTAGTAGCCACAAAAGGCTTCATGTGGCTTGAAGACTACAGTTTCCTACCTCTAAATTACAAAGATGATATTTTCTCTAGTTTTTTTCTTTATTTACATTATTGTTTTTTGTTTATATATTACAAAAATTAATAAATTGTACAATAATCATTAAATCTTGAGGATGAACAGATTTAATAATAAAGTCAAAATGCCCAGCTAGCTCCTCAACGATATGAACCAGTCATATTAGAAATCGAAGTTTAAACAAAACTAATATAAGTAAAATTATTTGCATTATGTTTTAACAGATTAATTCAATAAATAATTCGTTAATTCTCTTTAATTAAAAGTATCTAAACTTATCCAATATATTTTTTAATATATCGATTTTCAAACTGATGAACGTTAATATTAACAAAACTAAATATAATTATCTACATATTACTGTATAAGCAATTATGAAAACAGTCATCTTAATAATGAAACATTTCATACTGTTTATTTGATTTCATTTATAGTAAAAATTACATACATACATTCTTAACTAGATAACTAAAATAAACAAATATGTTGATAATACATTTAAAACGTTAATAAAAACAATCTCTTTAGATAATAAATCAGAATCATTATAGTTTAAAAACTGTTAACATCATTTGAAGTTATTTTAAAAGTTATGATAGCCACTGGCATAACCACGAGAAATCAAAAGACTCAGACCATCTTTGTAATAAAACATTAAGATTCAGAAAAATAATTTAAATACGGAATAATATAAATTAACAAGCCAGTATTTATGTTTATATACTCTATCGTATACAGAGCCTTCCAGAGTTGGTATGGTTCTCGGGAATAGATCAGGTCGTTTTGCTTCTCAACGGTCTCTTTAGCCTTTGTGTTTTGTTTTTTAACAAATAAAATAAGTAGAATGGCTTTTTTTATTAATAAAAATCACTTTTAAAGATTTTATTTTCTGTTCGTAAAAAAATGACATTAATTTTATATTGATAGAAATCACTACAGACTCCTCCTCACGAAGATCCTGATCGTATACATAATAAAGGAAAGCTTTATTAAAGGGGGTTATATAAATCGTTATATGTATATCTTGGTTCTCACTTTTAAACAGGAACTGATTATACTAGTTGAGAGAGCATTAAAGTTCAGTTTAAATTAATTAAGTTTCCACGAAGTTGATATAACCTACTTACAATAGCATTTAAAATAACCTCAAATGTTGTTAAATAAGAATCATTAAGTTTAGAAACTGTTATTTTATCATGCAATTGTTTCTGCTATATTTTAAAACGTGTTATCTGTACTTTTTTACAGTTTAGTTAGTTTAGAATATACTGTACAGCACTTTCAAAGTTTATTAATAAAAATATTTTTATACGAGCAATTATTTATTGTGACGTCGTCACAAAGCTGCAATGTTTAATCATATTTTTTAATTTATATAATTTAAAATATGTGCTCTCCACCCCAAATTATTAGTATTGGCTTGCCCCTATAAATCATACTTTTCCTGTAACGATAGATTCGTGACGGTCATCTATTAATTGCTTTCAGACGTTCAAATTAAAATAATGTGACTTCCGGTTTGCATCAGAAGTTCGAATACAGTTAATTAGGACCTCTTGCCTCTAAGGTTTCCATATCTGTCTCGTCTTTCATCTATCTAACTCCGTTCTCGAGATTAAGGGAAGACGGACGGACGGACGACAGTCGGAATTTATTAATATAAGTCTATAATTTTTTCAAATTGTGAAACAATTATTTATATGTGCAAAATAATAAATACGAGTATTGTACGATACAAGTACATAATTAGTACAAAACTAAAAATAAACTTAATATCTTTTAAAACAAAACCTGAATTAATAAAATTCTTTTCAGTTACATAAACCGTTTCCATTTCATTTTTTCTACCTACAATAAATAAAATTAAAATGAATGCTAGTTTTTGAAATTTGTTTCTTTTTCGAAGATAATTTTACAAAAATTTATCTATAAATAATAAAATTTATTTAAATTAACTTTAGTACACAAATTTACTTTATTTAGGAATGATTGTACTAGTCAGTTTAAATACAAGAGTAACTATTTACGGAATAAATTTAACTTTTTTCACTGATATAAAGAATAAATCACATTCTTAGCTCAAGTTACTTTCAATCCACAATAGTACTGTGTGATGTATCGATAACAGAACCGTTGATGTTCCATAGCTATGAACAACAATTCCTACTATTAGGCCTATTATATGCGTAAGTTAAGCTAGTTATTAGTTAAGAATTTTTCAGCCAACAGCCAATTAGATGAAAAATTCTTATTGCACAGTTGTGTTAGTAAGACCAAAGCTATACAAGGTGGAGAAGCGAAAAATAAGTAAACCAAAGTATGTAACAGACTGTAGTATAAATGAAAATATATATTTTATTAGCAGATTTGATAGATATTATTTATAATATTTTTAATACGCGTGCTTTATGAGAAATAGTAATGAGAAATAATTAATTATTATTGTTATATAAAGTAAAAGAATAAAGTTAGTTTGTCCTAATTTAATGACATTCTTCAAAATTTTTAGGTACGTACAGTATAATAAGTCCTCGCTTGACGGCATTTCGTTATAGCGTTTAATTGCGCTTAATTGTAATATTTTAAAGAGTCGGGCTAAATGAAGATTTTACTATTTATTAGCACTTACAATTCTTTTATATATATATAAAACCAGGGCCGTGGCGTGCTATGATGTAAGAGATAGATGTGGCAGCATCAGGCGGTGGTATAAGCGGCATTTAAGGGGTGGCATAAGCAGCGTTTAAGAAGCGGCATTTCGAAGACTTGCATCATACTAAGAAAATCTACCGCACGACCGTGTATAAAACTCATCTCTACTCTCAAAATTAAGCTCTTTGCCATTTTTATAATACAGTACAGTAGAACCTCGAAAACTCGGCTCTCGATAACCCGGCACTCCGGATAACTTGGCCACACCCTGGCAGGGCAAAAAATCCTTAGTTAATTAATTTTCATTATAGACAGCTTTATAAAAGTATAAAAGCTCTCATAAAGTATTTTTCTGAGGTCTGTCTTATCAGGTAAATTACTGTACACAGTGTATTCATTAATTTTCATTTTCATGTAGTAAAGGCTCTATGCCTTCATAAAGGACGTACTTTTCCTTTGTTTAAGGGTATTTGGGCAGTTTATTCTCTGTTGTATTCTCAAGTAAACAATACATACAAGTACAGTACAGTATTTTCTGAGGAAACACTCGTACTTATTT
>NW_019385195.1:24351-25534 GCF_000671375.1 Centruroides sculpturatus
GTAGTATATTATTATATCCCATGTAATTAGTATATTAGTATATCGCTATTAACCTATTTTGCGTTGAATTTTCATCGATGTTAAGCCTAACAAAAATTTTTTAAAATAATAATCGTCGCTATTGTATCGTTAAAAATTAGAAAATTAAGCTTCGTTTAAATACTGACTCCCTTTCATGGTCGAATGAGTGTTGCCAGCTAAAACACGAAAAATAATATTAAAGTAGCCAAGACATAGCCAAATATTGTAGCGCCACATCACTAGCGGACATTTGAAATTTGCCGACTAGGACGGTCGGTTAACCGAGGGGTCGGTTGATCGGGGGCGGATAATCGAGGTTCTACTGTAGTATCAAATTTGATTCTCCGAGTTTTTATGCAAATCTTCATGTTTTGAGATCTGAACTCAAAAATTTCAAAAAATTCTAGCAAAAAGTCGCATAATTTTTCTTGCTGTTATGAGATGTTCTCTCTCTTGTATCGGGGTTAATATTGAGGTTATTGCGTAGTCGCTTATCCTCCGAAGAGCCGGCCAAAGCTTTTTGCTCGATCATACGAAATTACTCGCGAAAAGCCGGAGGAAATTCGTATATGTCGACCCGCTTCTCTCACTATCCGGTGAGAGAAGCGGGTCGCCATTGTAAACCTGGTTTGCTAAAATTAGGCCCTCATTGCCGACAAGGAGGAAAGAGTTTTAAAAAATTCATCTTAGATCATAATAAAAATATCAAAGATATCAAGATAAATATTTATCTCAATATATATTTTAAAAAATGATATCAATTATTATAATTTTGAGCCAGTTTAAATATATTTACACAGTTTTAAAAAACATAGGTCCTAATTCAGTAGACGGCGTTTCCCAGAATTTTTCAAATTTAAATTTTAACTTCTTAGAACAATTTTTTCACGATTGGAAAAAATCGAACTTTAACAAGACATATTTTAAAATATTAATAGAAAAATATGGACGTTTCAGTAGAAATGCTCAACCGAGTATCCAAGTACACAAGAATTCTCGGCAAATTAAAGCAGAAATGTGGCTGCAACAGATTTTTCATCTACAAATGTACGTTTCTTTATCGTAAATTTTGTTAATTTCGAATTAATAACCTATTATTCTTTTTATTATTATTTAGTTTTAATGATTATACTAGCTGTATACACCGCGAAACGAAAAATTC
>NW_019385195.1:30241-93203 GCF_000671375.1 Centruroides sculpturatus
GATTTGAATGTCGCAACTTTGTACTTGTGGAGGTTCTTCGAATACTATGACATACCTTAATGTCTCCGAGAACCAATTTTTATTGTTTTACAAACGTTTTTAACCTGATCTACAGGCCATCGTCAGGTATTTTGAATTCTCTGGAACGTTTTTTGTATTGGTTCCAGTTCGAACGTTTATATGGAAAAAAAATTCAAATTTTTTATAACTGTTTCGAACATCTCTTTGAAATATCAAATATATAAAAAAATGTAACAGATAGTATAAATATGTTAAATTGAACTAATTAAAATACATGGAATAAAATAAAATACAAATATATCAACACAATATACGTAATTATATCGACAGAGTGCGCGTTACGTATTATATTTTACTGCGTTATTTTTGATCACCGATAGTAATCTCGTGGCATCTTTATGGTTTAAACATTTACCAGTAAGATTGGATCTATATATTTCAAACTTCTCTACAGTCATTGCTAAAGACGGTGAGCGCACCGGTCTAACAATCCTAGCCTCATTCAACAACCGAACCCTCAGTTTGTGCTACTCTGGATAGTGCAGTAGTATAGTGCCCTTTATTTACATCGTATATATGCTCTTTTTAGCCTTTTGCTGAAATTCCTGGTGGTGACAACTATATTCTTTGTTCAAGCCTAATTGATCATTTTTATATGGTATCTTGTATAGCCCAGATTGTTCTTCCTTTTTGAACGTATCTTTGTCATTTCTAAGCAAATCATAAACCGTGGGAACCCTTTTATAACTTTGGTTACGGTATCCATGACTTACGTTATCCCCGTAGGATTTGTTTCACATTTCCGGCTGTTATGTTTATATAACAAGGAAAAAGTATTGGAATAGTATCAAATTTGATTCTCCGAGTTTTTATGCAAATCTTCATGTTTTGAGATCTGAACTCAAAAATGTCAAAAAATTCTAGCAACGAGTCGCATAATTTTTCTGGCAGTTATGGAATGTTCTCTCTCTTATAGCGGGGTTAATATTGAGGTTATTGCGTAGTCGCTTATTCTCCGAAGAGCCGGCCAAAGCTTTTTGCTCGATCATACGAAATTACTCGCGAAGAGCCGGAGGAAATTCGTATATGTCGACCCACTTCTCTCACTATCCGGTGAGAGAAGCGGGTCGCCATTGTAAACCTGGTTTGCTAAAATTAGGCCCTCATTGCCGACAAGGAGGAAAGAGTTTTAAAAAATTCATCTTAGATTATAATAAAAAATATCAAAGATATCAAGATAAATATTTATCTCAATATATATTTTTAAAAATGATATCAATTATTATAATTTTGAGCCAGTTTAAATATATTTACAATTTTAAAAAAACATAGGTCCTAATCCAGTAGACGGCGTTTCCCCAGAGTTTTTCGAATTTAAATTTTAACTTCTTAGAACAATTTTTTTTACGATTGGAAAGAATCGAACTTTACCAAGAAATATTTTAAAATATTAATAGAAAAATATGGAACTTTTAGTAGAAATGCTCAGATGTACGTTTCTTTATCGTAAATTTTGTTAATTTCGAATTAAAAACCGATTATTCTTTTTATTATTTAGTTTTAATGATTATACTAGTTGTATACACCGCAGTTGGTTATGGAAGTAAATTTGTCTGCACTTTCACATCGATCGTCTATCTCATTTACGCTTCGTAAGTTTTAATTGTAGAGTATTTACTTTCTCGAATTTCGTAGCTTCTCACGTAACAGAATATTTAAATGCAGGAAGAATGCGATTCAAAGAGGAACACTACGAGATACAAAAGTTATACTGACATATTGGGTGATATTTGGATTAATTCAACTGTTTGAAAATTTATTTGATGCCGTAATGACTTGTATTCTTTAATATTGGTTGATGAAGGTAAGCATCATTCTAAATTTTTTATATACAGAGGGGCCATTATTAAAGTTTTTATATTCAGAGCAGTCTGTAGCTGTAACCAATAAGTGAATTGACGCCAAAATTTGTATACCGACTAAGCAAAGGATGCGGAAAAGGATTTTTAAAAATGCTCAAAAATTTCAGCTCTGGGACGCTTTGGCATACGGTTTATCACGGAAACGTTGCAACATTGGCAGAGAAAGAATTGTATTACACTGTAAGTTAAAAACATCCCTGGAAAACATTTACGATCAGTTTTAGAACATACTGTTCATCGCATTCAAATTTTATACCTGAAGAACGGGACACACATTGAGTAACATTACTGACAGCAGTAAATAGCCTCTGCAGATGGCATGTCCCTTACCTTACGGAACAAATAAATGCATTTTTGGTTATTTTTAGTGTATTTTTCCTTTAATGTGCCCCGAACGGAAATTTTTGAACTAAAAATCTTTTTTGCAAAATCTCTTATCACATCCTTTCTATATGTATACAAATTTTGGTGTCAATCTGCTTATTGGTTACAGCTCTGAACAGAGAAACTTTAATTATGACCATTTTGTACCTCACGTCGAATTCTATTCGTTTCACATTCAAGAAATTATTTTTCAGATGTTATTCCTGATCTTCTGCTTCGCTGCAGTTTCTAATAATCTTTCATTATTTCTCTATTGAAACGTCTCGAGTGTACTGATGACAAGTATTTTAGAAGAGAAACGCAATGATTCTGATTTGGATAATGAACTCGTAACAAAATTCTCCAAAATGAAGATAGACAGCTGTAGAGAAGAAGATTATAGAGTTAAAACAATTGTATTTTATGAAAACGTTACATTTTTCCAATTTATTTGACGCTTAAAACGAATAAAATTAATATTATCCAAACTAGCAAAAATTTGGCAACTCTTCTAAGTCCATATTTGGTGATTTTTTCAATTATTCTATCTGGCAAACAGTGATTTTGACAAGCTATGTGACATATGGAGGATAACTGTTTAAATAAATAAATAAATAATAACACAAAAGTAAAATATAACTCGCATTTTTGACATTCCTATCATTTTTTTTCTTTTCGTTTCGTCCGGATGTGTCAAGTTGCCAGATTTGGCGACTTTGCGCCAAATTTGGCTACCCTATTTAGGCTACATAAATTTGGCTTGGCTACATATTATCTATCTATATATAAAAATGTGTGTGTGTGTGTGTGTCTTTCATGCATTACCACACCGTTTATTCGATTGCCGTGAAACTTTAGGAAGTTGTTAGAAGTTGTAATTTAGGGAGGCATTTCTTCTTTATTTATTAAGGTTTTTGATTGACTTGAAAGTTTCACGTAAGTATTTTCTCATTTCTATGTACATTAGAAAAGCTTTAAAGTTAATACAGTAGAGCATCGATTATCCGAATAACGATCCACCGAAAAAGCCTGGACATTTGACAATGGCATTTGGAACGTCAGAGGAATCATGCTCGACGTTCCAAACGTCATTGTCAAACCAAATCGTCAACCTAATCAATACAGCAAGACTAGGAGATGTAAATGAGCTGGATATTGAGGAGTTATTACTGCAGGTTTGTGGCGAGAGCCTTGCCAATGACGATCTTCAAAAACTGACAGAACAAGGAATTTATGTAGAACTTGAAAATAGCGATTCTCTTTAATCTCAAAAGACACTGTGGCCCGTTGGCCTTTTTCAAGTGCCAAAAAAAATAATACAAGATAAACGAACGAAAACAGCAGAGGAAAAAAAAACAAAAAATTCATTTTTGCGTTTTAATGCAAAAATGCATATACGCTGATTTACCTGTTATAACATTTCTACTTTGAAGAGGTTGTTTTTATGTTTGATTTAAATTTTTTCTTGTCAGTTATCTTAATGTAATAAATTTCAGTATTTTATCATTTGGAAAGCTGGAGCGGTTAGTCCTATTGAAAGTTTTATAGAGGGTTTTAAGAAGTTATAATTTTGACGATTACAGTATGCGATGATTTTCTATAATATTTAATTAAAAGATGACTGTTATTCGTTTTAAGCTTTATAAATTTAAATAAAGGGTTAAAGAAAAGAAATGTCTCGTTATTTACTTTTAAAATAAATAAATAAAACAAATTAGTGTCATTTTGACTCGCACCATCTCCGTTAAGGGTTAAAATTTCCTTTCTTTTGCACTTTTACACGATTTGAATATTTTAGCCTTTATGCAACATAAATGGCACACCACTTGACTAAAAAGGAAAATGGCAGTTGTGTATTCAATTTTCTTTCAATATGGCACCGCTATAGTTTAATTTAGTTCATTGACAGTAACACAGTTTTGAAGAACGTTAATAAGTATCAGAATAGTACTCAAATACAGATTGGATGATAGAAAACGTTTATTATGCATTATATAAATATAAATAAACTGGTAATTTTTTAATGTCATCGATAATCGTTGGAAAACATAAATGAAACATTTTTCGAATAGTAACATAAAGGCGTCTCAATGTTGACCGTTGACAAGTACGCAAAACTTACATAAACGACTGGAAAACAAGCACAATTTCAATTTGTACTCGGTTACTGTCATCTAGGGCCACTCCTAGAAATTAAAAATAAATGCATGCCATGCTAACCAAATCACATGTAAGAAAAAAATGTGAACATTTTTATTGATTACTTACTGGCCGGTTGAATGTGAATCTATTTCTAGAGTGAAACTGGAAGATTCATCTTATGAGATAGGCAAGTGTCTAATCATATTGCGTAAAGTGAAATAAATTCTAAAATGTATTAACTAATCTATAAAGTCCATTTGAATTCCTCAAATTACTTCTTAACTGTGATTATTTTTATAAAGTATTGGTTGGACCCCAATGAATGCAACAATAGGAACAAAACTTATTGCTGAAAGATTCACAGTAACCTGTAAAATAAGCGACATTAAATGCAAGGTCTACTAGCACAGCCACTGTCAGCCAAACAAAACACATGTAGCCAGACAGGTTTCTTAAAAATACAAAATAATATATTTTCATACTGCATATGCGAAATACATTTGTACTCGCTATGCTAGCAAACTCGTAATTAACACGTACGATGAAAAAACCTATGAAACTGCAGGAAATAAATGATTTCTATCGTTTTCTTACTGTGATGCATTGCGATGTCCAATCGGTGACCTCATTTAACGGTCATCTTCAATTTTGATCTTGATCCATGGCAGATGGCTGTCGTCTCTCTGTATTTTCTTTAGTTGGATCCACTGGTTAAAAAACGCTTGTGTATATATTAGTCTGGTGACTGTTGAAAGCGGCGATAAATGTTGGTACACTATTCTCTGGCAATCGAAGAAGATACCGTAATTCTGCTAACTGATGGAACAACTCTCCTTTAAAATGGGAGACGTTTCAATACTGTGTTGGTCTGTTTGCTGATCGAAGTGTTGCAGCTAGATATCATTACAGTAATAAATTGCATTGCTGTAATAGTTGTCAATTTGGTCGTGGGCAGGCAGGAAATACTGGCTGTTTTAGCGACCGAACAAAGTATTTTAATTCCACGAAATTTTCTAGATAAATGCATCGATAACAATTTAATTAAGTGACAATAATCCGTACTTTGTAAGAGCTATACTTTCACCACCAAAAAAAAATATCAATATTTGGATCAGTAATACAAAATTTTTTTTATAATAAATAAATCGAAGTTTTTTCATAAATCGCTCGCCATCAACATAGTTTTCGATTTATAATCACAAATTATATTGAATAAGTTAAATGGTAAATTATTCTCTTCAAAATATAAAAACTAATTTTATAAAATTAAAATTTAAAAAACACGGAATTAAGCACCACTTATTCATACTGTAAAGGTAACGTCAATTGGATTGCACGAGACAAATGGCACACTCCAAGGCAATTATACACTACTTGGGCATACTCAAATGCTAAGTTTGTAGTCTGTCCACAAAGACAAAGACAACTTCTTTCGTATGTCGACGATAAACATAATTTTAAAAAATATGCAATTCTCATAGAAGGAACATAGTTATTACGAAAAATGAAAAACTTATCCTGAGAGAGTGATGAAATAGCCAGAATGACCCACAAGAAACTAACCATTTTTATACATGATTATTATTTTAATTTTCTGATACAAATCGATTGCATTATCATAAAATCATACAAAATGTACCTTCACGATTGTAAAAAACCAAGTTCGAGTTATTTAACTCGAGTTTATGTAAGTCGAAGACTAACTGCATTGAGCCAGATGTGATGACTTCAGGCTGGTTTATCGCAATGCCTTCAAATGAGAAGTCAGAGATGTGATTCCAATTATCATATCCAAGAAATAGTTAGTTTGAATAATAAATTAAATAATTTAAAATATATTTCCAATAAAAAGAAACTAAAAAAAAATTTTCTATCAAATCTAGGAATTTTCTAAGTTATTTAAGAGCTCTTATCTGAAGATTCTCCCCTTTTCTAAGCAATTGTCACTGCTATTAATAAAAATTAATTTACACAAATTACGCATTTCGATAATCCATAATCTGCTTTTTCCTAATTACTATGGATAGCAGCATGCCACTGAAACTTTATGGTTACAATTTGTAAAAATGAGAGCAAAGAAATATCTCACAATCAGCCAAGAAGTTTTTGTAGTTGTAGTTTTATATTAATGATATTAATTGCTCTATTCACTTCAAATAAATGTCTTTTTTTATTACATTGACCAAAAAAGCTCACATAAAACAAAAAAAAGCTTAACTTATAACATTAATATAACATTGTTACTTCATCAAGAACATTAAATTTTAATAAGAAACGAGTTTTAAATAATTCATAACTACAGGAATTTTTGTCTCCACATTATAAATTGACCACACAATATGCCAATATGAACAAATATTGATAGATTAGTTAAACAACACTGCATTTCATCTGTCATTTTCAAATACTTTTAATGTTTACAGTATAGAATTTATTTTGGAATATGAAATATTCTAAATAAAATGAGACTATAAAAATATTTTTCTATATAAAAATAATTGCAAATTTATTACAATTTCCAAGCAAATAAAGTCTAATTTATAATAGTTTGCAATGAATTCAAATAGGAATAAAAACAATAAATCAGCCAACATCAAGATAACAGAACTCCATAATACATTAATTATGGTGTGGACGATTGAAAAAGTAATAATAAGTTTGCTAATGAAGCATATTCTATAACATTAAATTAATGTTTGAAAAGAACAAATTAATAATTTAAATACATATAATAGATTATTATTTTGATTATCTACATTTGGCTTGCTGTACACAATAAAATTGAGATGAGACTGACATTTAAACTTAAGAAATCTGAAGAACCAATATTAAGAATTAAAGATGTGTAACCATTATACTAAGATCAGAAACTACTGTATATTAAAATATATTCTTCAACTCGATTTTTCTTTAAAATCCAGAATCATTACAACCTTTTTCTTAAAAGGAGTTAAGTCAATTATTTAATTTTTTAAGTTATTTTGGGTTATTTAGAATCAACTTCAGAAAGCATAATACAATTCTATAAACTTTGTTAGTAATAGAAAAAATATTTCTACTATTATAGTTTATTAAATTGTAATAGACCTTCTGAAGCTGGATTTTGATGAATCTGAAAAATCCTTAAAAAATTAAATAATTGAATTGACTATTTGAAAAAGTTCATAATAATTCTGGTTTTTTGTCAGAAAAATTTTTAACTGCTCAAACACCAAGCTAATATTTAAACACCGGCATAAAATCGTGTTTAGATGATTGTATTTAAACTGCATATTAAATACAATCTCCTGAATATTTTATCAAGTTAATATTTTAAATAAACTAAAATCTATCTAATAACAGGATTATTATCCAATAAATGAACATTCTAAATATACTTTATTAGCGATACTGATTAATTCAATAGAATAATTTTAATTAGCATAAATAAAAAATAATGATCACAGTAGAATATAAAAAGGTTGGATGAAAACTTGCCTCCATCTGTACTAGTTTTGCTTATTATGAATTTTGTAATAAATGAAAGAAAATAATTCTTGAAATAAGACCTTTTACCTATATTTTACTTCTCCACGTGATCACCATCATTCTCTATGCATTTCTACCAACTGTATTTCTTAAAGATATCGTAGAAAAAGTCTACATATATATTTTTCATTCATGCCCAATAATCCTTTCCATTTCCTCATCAGAGTAATTCAAGTGACCATGAAAGTCTTATTTTTATTTTTTGAGAAAACATAAGAGTTGGAATGCCAAAATGAAAAAATGGAAAGAGCTGAGGACATGAATGTGGACAAAACAGTGTGGACTTCTTTCATGACAACTTTGAAAAACTTGTCCTTTGTAAGCACAAGAATTATGGAGAATAATAGTCATTATGCAGAGAGGTAAATCAGATAACAAAAAAACTCATTTCAAGAATAATTTTCATGATTCAGTTATTAAAGCAAAAATAATCAAGATGGAGGAAATACTTTTCATTCAATCCTCATAATAAAATAATTAAAAACAAAGATAAATAACAGTACATATACAAAGGAAGTATGATTAATATATGCATATTAAGCATGCTGCCCTTATATATAATATTGGATGTTCAGATTTTGAAAATAATCTATATCACAGAATTTTTCATTTTTGAAAAGAAATATTCAGATAAATAATGTATAATCTTAATCCACTCAACACATTAATTATTTGCTTTTATTTAAGTACTTACATCATCATATGTCTTTAAATTGTGACAAAGTGAAGGATTTAGGAAACAATTCAAATACAAAGTGTCACAATAGTTGATAATGCCAAGCATGATTAAATCTTGGTCAGTCTATTTTGCCAGATGGCAATAATAGAAAATGTCTGTTTAGTAATCCCACTTTTAGTGTCCAAAATGTTCCAGGGCCAAAAACAGAATGATTTAAGTCTCTTTTCTTTCCCTTGATCCACCACTAATTCCATCAGAGGTATAGAGAAAGGAAGTAAATATATCTGAAAACTAGATGTCTCTTTTAGGCCCCAACAACACACACTAGAACTAATTGAAAATAAATTTGTTATGCAACATAATGGTACTGATTGGGGTTATCCTTATCTCGTTCCAAATAGTCCCGATCAATAAGGCTCTCGATACGCTTTTTTAAATCTGCAGGCTATAAAAATAAAAAACATAATAAGAATAAATAACATCATGAAAAAATAATACTATGTTTATTTACATTTTATATTAATTTATTTTATTTTATTAGGATTGTATATTATTTCAAATGCTATTAACATTTAAAATTAAATATTCCAGTTGTTAAATATTTTCAAAAGGAATATACTGTAATTCAAAATTTCTGAAATATAGGTATTTAAAATGTTGTATTAAAATAATTCTTTATCATTAGTTTAAAATATCCCCCCATTTTATTAACATTAAATAAACACAGTTTCAAATACAGTAATACCTCAAACTTACGCAATAGGTGGGACCGAGTGATAACCGCGTAAGTTGGGGTATAATTTCGCAATTTGTGTAAAATTGAAGTCGGATGTATGTAAGCTAATAAATGTTCTCGTTAATCTGATCTTGTCTTCTCATTCGTTCACGGTTACAAGAAATCACCACATAGAGTCTCTCAGTCTCCGTAGATATAACAAACACAGAAATAAATAACATAAAATAAATTGTAGCTATGTGTCGATTCCGCGCGATACGTCCGAACATGTAAGCTGAACAATAGTGTGGGGGGAGTGAGTAATCAAGAGTTGCGTGGTGCTCAAACAAAAGACAAATCGATGAGATTTGAAAATCACATAACTCCGGGGTCGTGTAAGTCGAGGTATTACTGTATTATAGAAAGTAAAAATTTTAAAAATACAAAAAAGTTGTGTACAGTTGAACCTCTATCTCAAAATTAATTTTTTCCCCTGCATTTTTAGCCTGAATTCAATATTTTTTCCCCATGTTTATCTCATATAATCTTCTCCCAAAATTGCTATATCTCAAATTGTGGACTGAAGTGTCAGTTATAAATTCAAAGATCAGCAACTACATTTTGATAGATTAACTATAGTTTAAAAATATCCCTTGCAATACAGTACATAGTTGTCATAAACAAATAAACCACACTAAACTATTAGCCAATCAGAGTTTCCTCTAACTTGCTGAGTTTGGTGTGGTTTATTTGTTTACGGTAATGCAATACATGAGTGATCTGCTGAGGAGGAATGTCTCCCAGAAGGACTTTCTATGGGAAAGACCATGGCCATGACCAAACCCATGACCATACCAGTGTTCCAATGGTTTTATCCACTCGGCCAGCTGATGCTGAGTTTGACTTATGTCTTATTGGCTGAAAAATAGGTTTGTTTATTTTCAGGCATCAGTAACTAATGACAAACTATTTGTTAAAATATGTCAAAAATGTGTTATTTATACTTAATACAGGTATATACTGTACTTGCTATTGTATTAATAAAATACTGTATCTGCAATCAGACCTTATTATTTACTGTGTAGGAACTTCTGTATCTTGAAACCTGTTTATCTCAAATTTTTTACTAAAATGAATCTATCTGAATTTTTATAGATTCTTTTTTAAAAATTAATAAAATTAATTACTCATTCCTATGAGATTCAAGATAGACAGGTTCAACTGTACATCATAAACTGTATTTTGATCAATTTTAAATTTCAGATATTTTCAACTTCTTTATATGCAATCAATTTTCCAATGTATAATTTATTCTTTCACAATTGATTATATTTCTCATTGAGATCTTCAAATGTTTGTATTTTTAGCAAAACTCTGAATTTTACTTTTGTTATTTTTTATAATGCTGTATTGAGTTCATAAAAATAAAAATGAAATAATTAAGTCTTTCATTTATATTAATAATTTGTTTTTTTATCATCATTTTAAGGATGCACCGATTAATCGGTAATCGGCCGTATTGGCCACTTAGCCGATTAATCGGTATCGGCCATTTCCCCCGATTAATCGGTTTCGATAATCGGCCAATTTTACATTTTGGTATTTTTGTTAGAATGTTACGTACAATGCTAGTAATAAAAACTAATAAATTTCTGTTATATATTTATTATTTATTACATGACAATCTGAATATTAAAAAAATTTTACTAATCAAATTATTCCTTTCATCAATACATATTATAAGTATAACATAACGTATAATATAAAGTTTAAACTTTACATAAGAAAAAGTATTGAATAGGTTAAGAAGAAAAATTAAATTTTTATTTGTTTCATAAGTTTAAAGTTTAAATACAAAACAAATATAAAACAAATAAAAATTTAATATTTAAACTGTAAAACCCTTAAATTACAATTTAAGGGTTTTACAGTTTGTTTTTACAATGCAAAAACATGAGAATTTCATCATTTTCAGGGCATAACCTATTTTTTGCCGGCTCATAAATGTTACCTCCAATGCTGAAAACTTTTTCACTTTCAATGGAATAACATTACATTAATTAATTAATAAGAAAAACTGGTGGTGATAAAGAATTCGAAATGGTAAAAAAAAATTTTAAACTGGCAAACAGTTGGCGATATTTTTAAATTTTTCAGGAACAGGGATGGCATATCTTTTTGAGTTGATATGCCATATAGTAAGCATAATTATCTTTAAAAATGTGTGTGCATGCACACAAATGTGATGAACTTTTAGACTTTGAATAGTGATATATTTAAAGAAGTGAAATAAATATTAACTTTAAAATAAAAGTAAAGCTATTTGAAAAAAAAGAAGGGATAACTGAAAAAAGATAATGTATAATACAGTTTTGAATTATCATTATGTGTGAGATGATTTCTCCTAATGTGCCACTTTAAGGCATGAATGACACAGGTTTGCCACCTCTACTACAGAATATGCTGGTACAAGACTATTCAAAACTTTAACTATGTTTGCTTTACGATATATTGACTTACAGGTTTAATAAAAGAAAAATTTATAACTTGTGTTAAATTCATATCTGACTAAAAGTCAGTGTGTATTTTATGTTGACATCTGTGGCTATTTGTGAAATCATGCACTAGATGCAAAGTGACAAAACTGTCACAATGTAGCAATGATGATATGGATGCATCAGCAGAAAGTTTTGAAGTCTGTGAAACTTGTAAATTTCAGCTGTCTGAAAATTGAATTCTTTTATATTACATTATATATCTAAGATGGTTCATTTTTTAATGCTGCATGCCAAAATATATATAATTTATTTTTTTTAAAAATGTGTGATGATTTAGAGTTCCTACATGGTAAGTGAATATATTTGTACTAGACTAAAAGTGTGATGTGGATTGTTTAACAACAAAATCATTAGACCTTTCTTTTTTGCAGTAAACAAAGTTAATGTAAATGTTTATTTGGGTTGTTGGGCTTGTTTGTCTTTACACAACTTCAGGAATTGCAATTTCGTGTCATATTCCAGCATGGTGGTACCCCTCCTCATTGGGTTTGTATGTTGGTACCAAATCGAATGAAGTTTTCCTAGACAAATGACAGGGAGAAATGATTTTATCCTATGGTCTCACAAATTATTGAATATTACATACCTGGATTTTCTTGCAAGTCATATCAAAGATTGCATTGGCACACTAACAACGCAATTTAGTTGTTCTGTAAAACAAAACCACTAATGCCATCCAATCTGTCAGTACAGACATGCCCAATAATATAGGGCATAAGACTGAATATTTGTTGGATGTCTTCAGCTTCAACACCTTTTAAGATTCAATACACCTTTTCAAGAACACAGTAATAACTGTGTTCTTGAAAAGGTGTATTGAATCTTAAAAGCTATTTGAGTTGTTCTATTTCCATAAACTATATCATTTGAGGTTAATTATGTTTTCTGTTATGTTGTTTCAAAATGTGTACAGGACTTTGTGACTCCCAGTACATAAAAAAATCAACAGATTTAACTTCAATTTTTTATGCCAATTAACTAAAAATTTGATTATTACCTTAACAGGAAACTTCAGTTGATCATAAAGTTCTGTAATTAGCAAATTGTGTGTAAGAGCTTTACGCATTTTCATAATCCGTACAATGGCAGCATCAATTTGATACTGCCTATCTTGAAAAACACGCTCTTGAGTAGCAGTTTGCTCTTCTTGCTATATTAATACAATCAGAAATATTAATTTAAATACTTTTATTTAATATCTTATTTCAAATACTTAAAATATCTAAAAGCAATTTTAATTAAAAAATTTTTTAAATAATGCCCATTTTATTAGATTACTTTCCTTATAACTACTTTGTTTTAAATTCATAATATTGCAATATATTAAACTTTCATATAAATTTATTTAAAAAATTAAATATAAGTTGTATTTATTTTTAGAATTTCAAAAGCTCAACTTACAGTTTCTTTCATTTGAATTTGATTTATTTTTATTCTAAAACATATATGTTTAAATTCACTATTATATACAAATTTGTCTCCATCTTCAATATCTTTCCCCTAAAAAAATTGTTTATTGTTAATTATATAAAATTTTGGAATTAACAAATAAAGGTTATTAGAAATAAATTAAGTAAAATCAGTATTAAGTTTCAACATTTCACTCATTCTTTTCATTTGCAATAATAAAAACAAACAATATCGAAAATATGTTATTGTACTGCAAAAAGAGAGAAAACTGAAACTGCAATAGAGTATCATAATATTTTATCTCAACAGTATTTAGTTCATGCTAAAAAAGATATTTATTTGCAACATGATTTCAACATTTAAGAATCATACTGGTTTGCTATCTGCCTCAACAAATGATTATTTCACTAATTATTTATACATTTTTTTGTATATTCATTCTAGATTTAGACTAAGAGCATCTTTATCTCATTGTAATGAATACTTTGACAGGTCTGTTTTATAAATTTTTTTAATGGTCTGTTGTCTCTTGATAATTTAGTCCTAAGAATCCTTCTTTGTAAAACAAGAAATAATTCATGCATCACCCTCCTATTATAGGCTTAATGTATTAAAAATAATTTTTTTTTTCAGAGTTGGTTGTTCATAATTCATATCCTGTTCAACTTTTTTCCTGTGATATAGTATTTTAAGACCAGTTACAGTTGTTTGGCATATGGCATTCACAGTTAAAACCTCTATGTTATTTTTATTTTTAAAATAATTTTAATTGCTTTTAATTATCTTGTCCCATTCTGTATTTTATACTTGCTAATAATTTTAGTATTTAGCATTCTAAAACCTGAGAATAGCCTACTTTTTATTCTATCACTTTTATGCTATTTTTTTTTTAAATCACATTTTTAAATGATTGTTTTACTATCATTTATATCATACTGTTTTTATATTTTATTATGTATATATTATTAATTTGTTCATGCTTAATTTTTTAACTTTTGTTTTTACTTATGTGTAATGTAATTGTTTTTACTAGGGACCTTTTTTATTGTTGTGTATTTTGTTTCTGTTTATTTGTTTGAGATTGGCAGTAGCCAATCTCAAACAAAGTTTTTATGGACTAGTAATTACTCTAGTCCACAAAAACTTTATTGTTTATATTTAAATATAAAAAGATTATTTTCTAAAATTAATTAACACAATAGAAATATGGATTTTAATTAAAAATTCCACTGAGAAGGGGTTAAAATAGTCTTCAGAAATAATATGAAAATATATTCAATATTTATAAAGAATCTCCATTTTAATGAAGAACTGTTTTACAAATAGTTTGATCTCTACTTTCAAGATGAAAAGAATAAGCACACATCTATATCAATTAACTTTTGTCATTAGCCACAGAATAACAAATTAGTACTATACATGCCAAGATAAAATGGTATTTGCAATTCTGCATTAATCATATTATTGTCTTTTTACTTTTTAAGTAACTTTAAATTTAACTTATTACTTCAGTTTTCATTCATTAAGTAAGTGTATTAATTTAAAAATTTATTTTAATGTTAAAAATATAAATTATTAAAAAAATTAATAATTTTTAATAAAATGATTCAATTTAATAATTATTGTATATTTGCAAAGAAATTCCATAATTACATGTTGTTCTGTTATTGGGTATACTTGTTACATCATGCAAATTAGTCTTATGGAGAAATCAAATTTTCTTTATTGACTCTTATTAAATGATAAAAACTAGATATCTAAATTTATATTAATAAAAAAAATTGAATCATTATTCCATACATGTATATAAAACCACTAAACAGATAATTTTGTTTTATACAGTTCTGAATATAAAATTCTATTTTAGCTATTATTATAAACAAAATTTGAAAATCTTACACAAATTCAAATAGAAATGTTATATATGAGAAGAATTTAGTAATCAAATTAAGTTATTAAAAATTTTAAGCTAATTTGTACATTTTAAAGACATGCAGAAAGTAGTAATACATTTTAAAATATTTCTTAATAATGAAAGACATACCCTTGGATTCTTCTGTAATACTCTCACTTTACCACATGCTAAGGACTGAAGAGTTCTCCTTAATTCTCCATCCTCTGAAAAATTGATAATTTACTATTTAATAAAAATACAGCCAAATAATTATTTCTATATAAACACAAACTACATAGATAGTAAAATTTTAGAGACCTTTACTCTTCCAAAATTCTGATCATAAAAATTTCATTTTCACACAAAAAGTTTCTTGCAATGACATACCATATCAAATATAGATACTTTTTCACTCAATGAGTAAGTTCCATTCCTATGACTTTAACAACCATTCAGTGAATTGGTTGTTAAACAAAGAACTTAATTGTTTTTATTTATTCTGGATAATAAAAAGTTCTAAAGGAAACTCTAACTTCAAACTGTTTTAATTTGAATTTCTTACAAATTACAGAATATAAAAATACAATCAGAAAAAATTATAAAAATGAAGTACTAAAAAATTAAAGTTCATTCATAAAAAAAAAACATTTAAATTAATATTTTAGTCATCAAATCCTTGAAATGCACAATAAGGTACAAATTTATAAACAAAATATTTTGTCCTGGAAAATGCTTCATTATAGTGAATACTGCAAGAACTAGACAAATATTAAGAAAGGTGAGCTGGTTATAAGTCTGAGCAATCATTAAAGATAGGTCATTAAGTCATTGAGTGACTTAACATTTTCTCTTATTATACCAAATTGTGAATGCCTGTTCATTTCATGATTATATTCTGTTTAAAGATAATTCTGTAAAATAAAAATGAATTACTACTAGCTAAGTAGAATTTAAGATGCTTTCCACTGTTTACCTTTTTCTACAGAACATGACCATTTAAGTCTTAATTTTTATTTATTAATGTTAACACACTTTAAATTAATACCTTTTATACAGTTCAAATATATATTTTTCTAAAATTAAAATACAAATTTAAATATTTTAAGTACTTTTGTATAATTAGTATACAAAATTTTTTTATTTAACCTTTATGTACTTTATCATTTTATTTTTATTTCTATATTTTACATTTATAATTTTATATATCCACCCAATTATGTTTTTACACGGTAGATACATTCCCAACAAAAAAATCTCTAAGATACCACCTGTATGGTAAAATGAAAGATTGGTATTTGACCTTATAAACCAGTAGAAATAATACAATAAGCCAATTAATATAACAGAATGTGTTTAAGCAAAATATTTCATTTTAGTTAGTAAATCAGGAGAACAATTCTCTAACTTACTTATCAGCAAATTTAATAAATTTATATTATTTGTATAACTTTTATTTTCATTTTATTTTAATTCAAATTTTTCAATTAAATGCCAAAATACCACTAGCTGTTAACAGCAAATGCCATATAAAAACGATTCTGTATTAAAAAAAATTGGAAAAAATGCAATCATACAAACAAATCAAACTTCAAAATAAATTTTTTCTGACTACTTCAATCACAAGTTAAAATCAGAATGAAACATTGATTGTTGCTAAACATGTTCCAATAAGAAAGAAAATGAACAACTGTCTTAAAATTTACTTCAGCATGTATAGCAACTTAATTAATGCAAATTCTAAGAATTTTTCTTTTAAAAAAAAAGCAATTTTGTAGAAAAGGAAATATGAATATTTTTAAGAATTAAATTAAGAATTAAGAATTAAAGAATTCTTAAGAATTAAAATCAAATCGCAATTTTTAAAAACTCAATTTATTAAAACATGCAAGATCTAAACAAATCATGTAAAAAGCAAATTTATTTTTTCTAGCTGTGTTATATCAAACAGTGTAAAAAAACAAGATGTATTTTTTGTTCAGATATTCCTGTAACAGTTTCAGAATATTAAACTGTTTTGAGTACAATTCTAATTTCATCAATAAAATTGAATGAATTTTTCTGAAATGAATTTCTTTATCAGTCTAAACAGAATTTCTCAAATAAATATTACTTTTGTCCTATTATTTGTTATCAATTCATATGTCACATGCTTTAACTAGACAAATTATATAAACTCATAATGGTTATAAAAATGCAATAGACAAAGTTATGATATTACATTATATCAGCTATGAGCAATTTTTTCTTGATTCAGGCCATGTATAAACTTTGTAGGCTTCTGGTGTCTGCACGGATTTTATCTTAGAGCTGTAGGTTTTAAGCCTGCCAAGTATCAACATACTCCACAACCTCCTAGGTATTAAAATAATATATAGTTTATTCTCATCTTTTTATTGGCCAAGTTTACTTTAAATATTTTTTTTTGCCACAATTATCAGCTTAATTAGAGTTGGCATAAAGGCTTAATTAAACTCAAGGCAAAAAATGGGAAAATAAAATGACATTACAAATATTAGGACCTCATGAGCCATATTAAACATGTTTTTAATGGCATTCTCATTTAGATAAATGGATTTATTAGTCACATTTTTACAGTGTCCAAGAATAGAGCATATAGAAATTTATCTTCAAAGAAAAGTTGAAGTAATTAAAGAAGTGGAAAAGAACATAAAAAGAAAATTTGCTAACATAAAAAATTATAGAATACTATCAAACACTAGAATATTGTGGAAAATTAGTCTTTTGCTTTTTCTCATGTTCCAGGATTTTACAGAATACATGCATTTCAGGAAATCCCCAAAATTACACAATTTCTGTAAATCCATTGATTACATGCTGATTTTCTTTTTGATCTTAATTTTCAAAATATGAGATATGCTAGTTACAAATTATTCAAATTTAAACATGATTTGAATTAATTATATTTTTAAACACTTATTTAAATACAAATTTCAAGATTAATAATAGTGAGTACAAATTATGAATTAATTCAAAATTTAATCATGTTTGTATTATAATTTTGTTTGTTCTTGTTTTATTTTTTTAAATATATTTAAATCACTGCAAAAAAGTTTTTTAAAAAGTATTATCTTTAAAATATCATTTTTTAGGCTATTTAATTTTATCTTTATTATTTTCTGCGATTGGGAGGATGCAAGAAAATTGTAATATTGATCACAAAATAATTGGTTTTTAATTCATTGACTTTAATTGCACAAATGGATCAAAAGTAACTTTGATTTTTACTGACTATAAATTTTGTAAAAATCAATAAACTTTCTAATTTATGTATGAAAAATTACACCTCCTTCTGCATACTTATAAATCTGGACACTTTCCACATTGTCACCAAACTGTTACCATCCTAACTGGAGTTTATGTTTGATATTCCTATGTTATAGCATCATTATATCCAAACTGCAAATATCTGCCATTACCTAATGCCTTTGATATTAATTTTTTTGGTTATTTGTAAAATATTAATCATTTTGCTAACTATGCTTTTGACATCATCAATTGTAAAAACACTCACTTTATATTTTATATGTGGAAATCAATAATGGAACATAATTATGTACAGTATTTACATATATGAGGCCAAACAAGAAAGGGGTTAATCAAAAACAATTTTTTCTTCTTTTGCACAATGATTAAAATTAATTGTTGAATTCATTTATATTAATATAATGCATGTCAATATGCAGAATAAATCTGCTTAGGACAATTTACAAAATGTATTCAAATTAGGTGCAAATAAAAAAACAACTGTTCTTTCATACATTTATGATTTTCTTGAGATTATTTTTCATTACATAACATTAAATCTGATGCTGCTCCAGTTATCTTGGGGCATGCACATTTCTGCTGATATTGTCATCCTGAGCTATCTTAGAGCCTGTACATTTTTGCCTATATTGTCCCCAAATCTACAGGTTAATTAAGAGGTTAACACAATTGAAATTAGAAATGTAAAATTAACCTTGCTGCTGCGATGACCGCGTTATCGCGGGATCACGTGACCACCTATTATTAATGAGATGCTGATATCGCGAAATCGCATTTTTAATAAAAAAAATTGAACAATTCGCGTTATATTCGAGTTTTCTTGCGATTTTAGCTATGATTCGCTCTTTTGTAGGTCGATTGACTTTGTTTAAGCCAATAAGCGTTTTGTTACCACCCCTGGGCCATAAATATTTCGGGAAAAACACTCCCCTACTATTTACAGTAAATCTTCCAAGTTAACTAGACAGTTGTTGAAAACAATCAAAAGGAAACTCCTTCTAAAGTTTTATTGGGTATCTTCTGTCTTTGTTAACATTACTGTAACTAATCAGAGACTTGTGAAAGGAAAAATTGCCGCGAAAAGTCCCGCCTCCAACCTTCGAAGTAAAATGTAAACAATCACAATAAATTCGCTTTTTAAATCGTTTTTTTAGCTCTAATTAACTAATTTAACGTTTTAAGACATTAAATTAGCTAATTCGACAATATTTAATAGTATTAATATGTTTTTAAAACTATCTAGCAAGAGATATTCCCGGGAAGCTCCACCTCTCTATAGTAAGTCTATGGAAGACGTTCTTCCTGTTAATTGGCTTTAAAATTTTTGTTTCTACGCTTATTACGCTCTAATTGGTCATTTATATTATAACTGATTTAACTTTAACGAATGAGAGCTTTTTTCAGAACATGTAGTCTGGATTTTCCCGCGAAGAATCAATCCACGTGATTAAAGTTATTATGTAAACAAACGTTAAAAAATAGCTATATTCATTATTTTAAAGCGTAATTTTTCTAGTTTTCATGTTATTTGACTCTATTTAGACAAGAAGATATTTTATCAAAATCTTCCAGCTGAAAAATTTTCCGGGAAACTCATTACTTCCGGATATTGCGTAATCGCAGGAAAAAATTAACTAATCATTTATTATAGGTTATTATTATATAAAACGTTGAAAAAATATGTAAAAAGTGTCAAATATTCACTCTTATAAAAGTATGTTGATAATCTTTGACCTACAAATACCCGAGCCACTCCCCACTCCCCTCTCCCCGCAGGGTAATTAGAGACGTAGTGTAAATAATGGCAATAACTTCTCCCCCGCTTTAGCTAGAGAGCTGCGGTTTGTTTTGTTTAAAAGAAGACAGATGTGTCTAACGAACAGATGTACAAAGTTCAGCGAATCTCTGTAAATTAATTTTTTTTTCTATTGTTCGTGAACGTCGAAATTTTAATATTATTTTAAATTTGTATTAAACTAAAAATTAAACAATCGTAAACTGCAATATGTTTTTAATCAAACACAAAAAACAGATTAAATATAGCGCGATTTTGAAGCGAAATATCTCGATTTAAAAAATTATCCAAAAATTCAAAAAATGCGTTGCACGACGAATTCCATTCAATTTTTTTCTGTAGATAGTTCGCATGGACTAGGTTAAATAACTTTTTTCTGACAATTCATAAATACAATTATATTCTTTGATCTAAGATATAAACATTTATTCCAGATCTTGTTTCATCCATTAAACTGTGTAATAGTACTTATAATGTATTACATGATTTGCTGATGTTTATATTAAAAACTTAGCTTAAGTCTAAAATATTTTGATTAAATTACTTTATAGCTTTTGTTGATAGAATAAAAACTAGCAATAATGTGTATTAGTTTGCCAAAATAAAAGTAACTTATTTATGAATTACTTACCTATTGCAGTAGCTTGTTTAATTTCTTCAAAAACAAATTCATCTCCATCATTAAACATAAGAAGAACCAATGCTTGAAATAAAGATACCTGAAGTTCTTTGTTTCCCTAAAATATATTCAAATTTTAAGCATTAATTGTATTGAGTTTTAATTTAATTAAATTTGATTCTTAAAAAATATTTATTAACTTCTTATATTGGAGTTTTGACAAAAAATAGTATCTTATATGCATTTTGATTCTATGTGCTCTTCTAACCAGGAAGTTGAAGTTGAGAAGACAGAACTAATAGTAAATAATTTTTGAACAGATGCTATCATATGAATAAGCAAAAATAAATACAAAATATTAGATTGTTTGGAAAGTAGTTTCGTTTTTTTTTACCACTAGACAGATTAGTCATATTTTTCACACCATTTTCATTCTAAACTGTATTATCATTATATGTTTTGACAGCTAGCATTTTAAGGCTTATTTGTAAAAAATTTTGTTTGATTTTGTGCAATTGTTTATTTTTTGTGTTTTATCAAATATGGAAGATCAAAAGCAGCATTTTCGGCATATTTTGCTCTTTTATTACCGAAAAGATAAGAATGTTGTTCAAGCGAGAAAAGAATTGTGTGACATGTATGGAGAAGATGTATTGACAGAACGACAGTGCCAAAACTGGTTTACAAAATTTCATTCTGGCAATTTCAATATTGAAGTTGCACCACTTTCTGGATGGCCAGTTGACGCCAATGAAAACAAAATAAAGGTACTGATTGAAGCAAACTGCCAAATAACAACATGTGAAATCACCAAGAGATTAAATTTGTCAAATTAAACTGTTTATGATTACTTGAAACAAACTGGTTTCATTTCAAAGCTTGATATATGGGTTCCACATGTTCTTAAAGAGACTTTGGTGGGATTTTAAGGAAATTTTTTTTGGTGCTTTTATTAGACAATTTAACAATTGATTCGAAAGTGTACTGCCATCGAGTAAACAAATTGAGTAATATCATCAAACAGAAAAGGCGGCCAGAATTGATCAACAAAACAGGTGTAGTGTTTTACCACGATAATGTCAAATTTCACACAAGTTTGGTAACTTGTCAGAAACTGTTATAACTTAGATGGGATGTACTATCACACCAACCATATTTGCCTGATTGAGCATACTCAGATTATTACTTGTTCCGGTCTATACAATTTTTTTTTAACTGTAAGACATTTACTTGAAATGACAATGTCAAAAATCACTTGGATCAGTTTTTTGTAAGCAATGATTGAAACTTTTATGAATGTGAAATCATGCTACTACCAGAAACGATGACAACAGGTATTTGACCAAAATGGTCGAAATATAATTCAATAAAATATTTATTTATTATAAAAATATTTTTTTTTCCATGGAAAAAAATGAAATTACTTTCCAAACAACACAATATAAGACCAATGTTCTCTGACTAACACATTGAAAAATTCATATACAACCTTTAGGACAGTCATATATAAAAATAAACCAAATTGGGATAAAGAAGATTAGGTTAAAGATTCTTTCAAAAAGTTCATGGTCACCATCTTGATGCCAATCTTACAAACTCTTCTGGTTTTGTTGCAAATTATTTTAACATGGGTTCAAGAGATAAATCATATATTCCTTATTTATCTTTTTAAAATAAATTGTGGCTGAAGATTCACAGATTGTTAGCCTCAAGAAGTTCTCTTTGTAGTGCATCCTCTAAAAGCTCAATATTTTCCTACATGACTTCATATTTCTGTAGTGTTGTTTCTGCTAACCCTGGAGTTTAGAAATTTCTTCAGTTAAGTTCCTTAATTTTAATGCCCAAGGCCATATAATGGTTATAAAATAATAAAAGATTTTATTTTTGTTGTCATACATTATCTTGATTTCATAAAATCTTCTCTACTATCAAAAGTGGTTTAGATCTTCAACATGCATTAAAAAAAAATTCATGTTCTTTTAACTCTCCTTCAAATAAATTATATTTGTTTTCACCAAAGCTGTAACTGAATATTAATTTCCTAAAAGAACTTCTTGATGAATGACAATTTATAAATCTTCGGGCAGTTTGTTAAAAACCTAGCAGAAGAAATGTATAAAGTATTTATATTTTAACAAGATTTTGTTCATTGCTCCTATATTGCATGTAATGTGCTGTTTCCATACTGTATCTATTGGGTGTCAAGGCCTAATTTGGCACAAGGCAGGCAAGGAACTTGCTTGGGGCCTGTAATTACATGGGCCACATAATAGGTTCTAAATGTGCCATTGTTTTATTAGTATTGCGAATTACTATATTATTAGCACGCCATATTCAAGGGTTAATAATTAAGAATGACATTACCTATTGCCCTGATATCTAACAACATCACTGAGAATTAGATAAAGTTTGTATATGCATATTAGATCTGTTTGGTGAAGTTCAGAATAAAGCAGTGTTCATTGAGAAAAATATAACGTTTACTGCTGCATAATTTTATTGTAGCTTCAAAAATACAATTTAAGTAAGATATTCAAATATAAAAATAAAATTATACATTACAACTAAATTAACATTTTTGTAGAACAAATTATTTTGTTATGTAGTTTTCATAATTAGGTGATGCGATCAGATGGCACTAGTGAAACTTTGGCATCATTCTGTAGGTAATTTTTGTGTTAGAGTCCTGAGTTTGTCAAGGTGGATTGGATATATTATAACCTATTTTTGCAGTTGTAGTTTTTCTTTCTTTGAAGTACATGTTTTGCATGTTTCTATTTAACATATATTATAATATAAGTAAGTAATTTTAATATTTATCTTTATATCTGTGTGTCCTGTGAAAACTGGTATAACTTGACTTCTCACTTTTCATTTATCACTTTTACATTTATTGTTGCACTTTAGTCAGTTTTCAAAGGGTTACATTTCTGTGTTATAACTTTTTGATATCACTAATAGCTTATGAAATATTATGATACAAGTTGACCATAAAAAATCAGTAATTACAAGCATGCAAGTGGTCATGAAAAAAATTAAAAAAGAAAGTAAAAGATGAAGAAAACAAAAAGCAATAGAATGCTTTAATGCCATTTTTATTTAAAAAACACAAAATTAAGAAATGGAAAGTAAAATTGAGGAACAAAAAAATCTCCAATAACAAAATAAAGACAATGCCATTGAAGAACATGAAAATATTTTGAAAACCCAAGAAAATAACAATCACAGCAAACAATTATTATTTGAAATTTATGAATCATTTTCAAATGATATTGGTGAATGGCTAGAAGTTTTAATGCTGGAGATGAAAAATATTTACATTAGAAACAAACCTCATCAGAATATTGAATTTATACATAAGGCAAAAAAAAATTTCAAGTACAAGGCAAAACTATTACAAGAACCTTGCATAAAACAGCATTTATGAAAGAAAAGGGTAATAAAGAAATTGTTAATGGAGAATGGCTTGTTTACAGCAGAAAAAAAAGTCTGTATATTGCTATGTATGCAAATTGTTTTCTAACAAAAATACACAATTTTCACAAAAGTAGGGTTTTGACAATAGAAAAAACATACACGATAGGTAAAGATCATAAAAATTCGACTGAACATAGAACTTGTATAGGTGCATTTATTGCTAGATCAAATTTGAAGGGTTGAATTGGTATAGAAATCAACAACCAATGCAATATGAAAAAACTGTATTGGAGAGAAGTATTAAAAAAGATTGTCTCAACAATAATTTTTTTTATCTAAAAATGCCTTAGCATTTTATGGCTCAACAACTAAATTATTTAAGTTGAATAATGGAAACTAATTGCACTACAGTACCTTAGTGAGTATGATCCTTTCTTAGCAAGCCATTTGAAAAAATATAAAATCCCTGGTTCTGGGCACATCATCTATTTGTCCCCAACAATCTGACAAATTTGTTAAAATTATGGCAGCGAAATTAAGAAGCACTATTTTAGATGAACTAAAAGAAACAAAATATTATTCTTTAATATTAGATTCAAAGCCTAATGTAAGTCATATTGACCAAATGACAATAATAGATATGTTTTGGCAAATGGTAACCATGTTCAGCAATTTTTGAATTTTATTCCTATTTTTCTGCATACTACTGACTGTTTACAGGAATTGGTTGTAAGTTATTTGAATAGTTTAAAAGTCAATATAAAAACTTGCAGAGGCCAAAGATATAACAATGCATTGAATTGAGCTGGCAAATACAATGGTCTTCAAGCAAAAATAAAAAGTTACAGTGAAAGCACTCATTATGTTCCATGCAACAGTCATTCTTTAAATTGGCAATGGGTAACAATCTTCTTCAGATTGTTACCCATTGGCAGTTAGATATTTCAGTACTATTCAAAATATTTACACTTTTTTGCTAAGTCAACATACCGATGGAATTTAGTAAAAAATCTTTTCCAAGAGAATAAACCACTTACTATTAAACCTACTAGTGACACTAGATGATCAGCAAGAGCGGATGCTATTAGAGCCATTATCAATGGATTCAATGAAATTAAATCAGCACTTCAAAAATTAGATGATGTGTCTCAAAAAAGATTAACCCAAATAGAAGCAGGAGGTTTATATGATAATATGACTGTGTTGAACTTTGCTTAATGACTATGTTGTGGAACAAAATATTAAACAAGATTAATGCAACAAGCAAATCATTGCAAGAAATAACTGGTTATTTAAATGTAGCTTGCACTTTATATGAAAGTCATATAGGATTTGTTCAGGAATTAAGAAATTATTTTGATTCTATTGAAGAACAAGCTAAAGAATTATGTGGCAATTTTACAGATGCAATTTATTTGACTGATTTTTAGAGAATCTATAAACGAAAGTGCCAATTTGATGATAATTGTGATGATGATATTCAATTTTCTACAAAGGATAATTTCAAAATAAATACTTTTTATGTAATATGTGATTCTTTAGTCAATGAATTGATTAGAAGAAAAACAGCATATGCATCTATTAACAACATTTTTAATTTTTTATTTACTGAAACAAACACACATAGTGCAGATTCTTTTGAGATAATAAATATTAATAACATGTATAAAATAGATATTTACATTCATGAGATTTGTGACGAGTGGCTTCAGTTTAATGCTATTTTAAAACCACATAAAAAAATCCCCAAGAAATGTTATATTTTATTATAAATAATAATATAATATCAACCTTTTCCAATATGCAAATTCTTCTANAGTCTTATAGGATTTGTTCAAGAATTAAGAAACGATTTTGATTCTATTGAAGAACAAGCTTAAGAATATGTTGCAATTTTAAAAGATATAGAAAAGAATCCCCAAGAAATGTTATATTTTATTATAAATAATAATATAATATCAACCTTTTCCAATATGCAAATTCTTCTAAGAATATATCTTACGATGCCAATAAGTAATGCTAGTGGTGAAAGATCTTTCTCTACAATGAAGAGTTAAAAATTATTTGAGAAATTCAACAAAAGAAGATAAATTACCTGCACTATCAATACTAAATATCGAATCTGAGTTAGCACAAAAATTAGATAACGATTCTTTGATTAATATTTTTGCAGAATTGAAAAATCAGAAAAAGAATTATATGATTTTTTTTATACATCCAATACTAAAATCGGTTTATAACATTTTCAGACTAGCATAATACTATATGGTGGTGCTTTAGCTCAATTAAAAAAAAAAAGAAATGTTTTCTTATATCTAATATGACATTCTGACCGGGATGCAATACATCTCAGCATCTTCATCTATTTCAGTTTAAAAAAAAATGGATATAGTTGACAATTTAGAAACTTAACAAATTTTGCTAAAAACTATATCAAGTTTATATATTTAAATTTATTTTCCTATTTTAATAGCTAAAATAATAATTCCTCAAAAATTTATCTGCAGTTAAATATATTAATTTAAATTTATTCCAGAATGGAAACTCAAGTGACAAAAACCCCAGATATAAAAAATCTAGTAACAAGTTGCTTAACTTTCCCAGCAACATTTGGTGGCACCATCTGTTATCATATTTTATTTAGAAACTTTTATATTTTAACTATTATAAAATAGCAAAAAGCTTAATTTTGAGGGTAGGGATGGGTTTATAATAAATTGTAAATGCTAATAACAAGTAAAATTTTCATTAAGTCTGACCCTACTGGAGATACACACAACCCCCTTCATCACCCTACCCCTTGACCTTTAATCATCAAAATTTAATAGCATCAATTCTCCTAATAAACAAAACCTACCTGCACAGAAAGTTATTAAGCTTCAAAGAGGGTGAACAAAATCATGCCCCCCCATACATAAAAACAGAAAATATCCTTGAATTTTTTTGCATTTCTCTGAGTCCAAAAATGTGAAAATCTTGAGGGGTCACTTTTTGACAAATTACAATACTTTCTCTGTTATATATAACAGCCAGGAAAATCAAAAATCATTGTACAAAATTGTATTATTTATACTATTATTCTTTCAATATGCCACTCTGCAATAGGAATGCCATCAGTAGGTGAATAACCAAAATGATAAAGGAATCAGTTCCTAATCTAGGAATCTAAGTTTGAGTCTAGAACATTTGAGTTTTATATTATTTGATAGCTAATACAGTGCAAGATTAAGGAAGGGTCTCGGAGCACTGTAAAAAATAAATTTTGTAGGCCCATTCTATTTCACATCCTATAATTAAATATATTTTTTTAAATTAATGATATTGGATAACAGTCAATTTGGAATACTTTATGAAAAATAGATTGACACTTAGTATCAATCTATTTTTCATGAAGATTGATACTAAGTGTATGATTACAATATATATATAATATATTATAAAATCTCACTTGGGCCCTCTTACAGTTGAAGGCCTTTGCTTAGGGTATATTTTTTTGTCAATAGTGACAGAACTAGGAGTAATGTAAATTCCAACAAAATGTCCAATTTCTTAAAACTGTTATAATTTGACTTAAAAATAAGTGCATCTTCAAATGATTAAAAGCAATAAATTTTAATAGAAAAATAACAACTGAAGGGCTTAGTAGTAGACGGTAACTTATATTTTTGTAAAATTTGAGTTAGTGGTATGGAAGAAAGGGGTAAATGCCTATATATATCCCATGGTAAACGATTCAAGAAATTACTCTCATCCATTCTGCAGTTTGGTGGTGGAAAAAGGCAATATGCAATACTGATGTATTGTATATAAAAACCTTTGAACTTACATTTCACAACATCATTTTGCTAATTACTTCCTTCTTCCTTTAGGTCATTCAATTGTAAACTTTACAACTATCATATTTAGCAACTATAAAATTTATCTTAAAATATAACACTTATGATAAATATTTTGAAATAATTAGTCTTTCATAATATTTCAATAATGTAGTGAAAAACCTGGCATTAAAAATTCAACTTCAAATCAATATTTTTAAAATATGAATATGATTGCAATAATATAAAATGACTTACAGCAGAGAAATCAGCTCTTAATACACAATGTCCCAAATTTGGTTGCCACTGCAATTTCCTTCCACTGTGTTTGCCTAAATAAAATCTTTTGAATATTTCTTGATATTGGACCATTTCTGCTGGTAAATGAACTTCCATTGCTTGATAAGTTGGCCAATAGCCCATTGTCAATATATTAACTGTCATATTGATACTTCCAGGAGGATTTATATTTTGTAAATACTAAAAACAGGAAAATCACACACACTGTAATTTAAGAATTTCTTAAAAAGCAAACTATATTTAAATGTAGATGTTACTCACTTGTTTGAAAGCAAGCATAAGTTCTTTGGATAATTCCATATCTTTAAACATTCCTTCTAGTTTGCTAGTAAAAGCAGCTCCACATTCTTGTTTTAATTTAGAAAGCATAGATTTTTCTGCATCTACTGAAGCACTTTTGCCGACAAGGAGCCTTTTGGCAAGATCTTTTTTGTAAAATGCTTCAAAAACATCTTTCCCTGGAAATATTATTTTTAGTATATTTATAATTAAAATGAATTAATAAATCTTAATAAAAACATGTATAAAATAGATATTTACATTCATGAGATTTGTGACGAGTGGCTTCAGTTTAATGCTATTTTAAAACCACATAAAAAAATCCCCAAGAAATGTTATATTTTATTATAAATAATAATATAATATCAACCTTTTCCAATATGCAAATTCTTCTAAGAATATATCTTACGATACCAATAAGTNATTTTGAGGGTAGGGATGATTTTATAAAAAATTGTAAATGCTAATAAGTAAAATCGTCATTAAGTCTGACCCTACTGGAGATACCCCCTCTATCTCTCCATCTTCTTGACATTTAATCAGCAAAATTTAATAGCAACAGGGAAGTTTGTTTATTAACCCCTACTAAACAAACTTCCCTGCAAAATTTCAGAAATTTTTGACAAAAAGCACAGGAGTTATTAACAGGGTTCATACTCAAATTTTTGTTTTAATTTCCATGACTTTCCCTGACCAACTTTGTACAAATTCCCTGACCCTCATGTCACTTACAGTATGGCACATTGACAAAATAAAACAGCATTTGACTTACTAAGCACATGTTTTGCTTCTCCAACATTTTAACTAGTTATTTTTTTCTAATTGCTGAATTATTAAAATTAAAAATAAAATGTATTATTAAATTCTGTTATTCTGTTATAAATCCATAACCATAAATCTGCAAGGCTTTGAAAAGAAAAACAATTATTTATTATTATTCATTAACAAATTATATATAATCCACATACAAAAGTATATATTTATGAAATTTATTTCTTAGTAAATTTCCTGAACTTTATAAAATATTAAAAAACTGGAAGAAAAATCAGAAATTGTTTTGTCATGCAATCAAAATTATTAAAATGAAAAATATTTAAACTATCATTTTGTGTCCTTTGTAAATTTTTGAAAAAATTTTGTGTAAGCTTGGGAAAAATTTTGGGTCCTGAAAATATTCTGCACCCCTTTTCATAAGTTGTAGTGCATCACATTACTTGTTGCTGCCTGCACACACATAGTCAAGCATATTGTCAGCAAAAAATCAACAAGGCAGCCAGGAAGAAAATTCCGACTTTGACAATTTTTAACAAATTTGTTGACATTAATTGACTTTTTCTGAACACTAATGAAAATCTATGACTTTCCAGGTGTATAGGAACCCTGTATTAAGCTTCAAACAGGTAAACAAAATCATGCCTATCCCATACACACTAACATCCAAACCCTTACATGAGAAAACCCTAAATTTTTTGCATTTCTTGACATTTGAAGTTGTCTTGAATTCAAAAAATATAAAAATCTTGGGGAGGTCATTTTTTGACCAATTGCCATACTTTCCCTGTCATATATAACAGCAAGGAAAGTAAAAAATAATAATAAACTAAAGTTATAAAAGTTTTAAAAAGAAAATTTTTAATTTTTGGAAACACTTAATTATAAAGTACTTTCAAAATTCTCTCTATTCTCAATGTATTTTGAATAAAATTCTTTTACTCAAAGTGCATTTTTATTTTTAAATTTTTAGAAGGATAAAAAACTAAAACAGGAAAGATTTTAAGTGTATTTATTATGTTTGAAGAAAAATTAACACCAGAGTTACAATACACTATTAAGAACAGTTCCATGCTTTAAGAAAATTCCAACTGTTCATTTATGATCTATGACAGATATTTTAATATGACAGTCAAGATTACTGATCAAATTTAATGAATTAATTATTATTAAACAAAATAATAAAATATAAAAATTGGAATGTAATTACATTTAAATAAAGATATTTTAATTTTACTTAGCAACAACTTACCATGAATAAATCTAAATAAAACCATAATTTTATCTAATAATCTTTCTAATTCTTCTTCGGTGGCTTCCTGAAAAATTTTCAATTTTCAATTAACTCACACAACTTAAATACAAATAAAAAATTAACTAAAAACATTTTTTAACATACAGTAGAGCATCGATTATCCAAATCAATTGGGAACTGGGGTTGTTCAGATAACTGATATTTCAGATAACTGATTATGTACGAAAGAATAGTTTAACATATCCGATGTTGAAATTTTTCTCCGTCGCGTGTCACTTCACGTTGAATTTTTGTCGACGTTAAGCCTAACGAAGACTATTGCATTGTTAAAAATTATTTATTTATTTTGTACAAACAAAATAAATATATTGAAAAACATAAAAACAATAAAAAATTATACTTCAGAAGTTAATTTAGTATCAAAAATGTAAAATATTTGAGTAGCCCAAGATATAGCCAAAGATTGCAGCTCCACAACACTAGTGAAAATTTAAATTTGTTGACTGGAATTGTTTTGGATAATTGACGTTTCGGATAGTTGATTTTCGGATAATCGACGCTCTACTGTACTTTAATGATAATTGAAGTTAAGTAAAATTGTTAAAAAATGAAACCAACATTTGTTTTTAAAACTATATATATTTTAAAAAACAAATGTTAATTTCATTTATATATATAAATTGAATTAAATATTCAAACATATATCATTTGTCAACTTTTATTCTTAACAACTGACACCTAACAAATTATATACTTATTAGTCTTATTTCTTACAACAATTTACTAACCTTATTTCCAGTTCTTAATTTTGAGTCAACAAATTTAGCTGAAAAATAAAGTAAGAATTTTAGAATACTCTTTAAAACAACTTATAATTTATTATTATTATAATATTAATTTTAATAAATGTCAATACTTAATAAATAAGTAATAAATATATTAAAAATCTATAAGTTGTTTAATTTACAAATTTGTAATATTTGTATACTTTTTGATATTATTTTTCATACTCCACTTTTATGTATGTACAGGTAACCCCCATATAACACAGGAGTTACGTTCCAAAAAATTGCCATGTTATGCGAATCTGTATTATACGAAATAAAAAACTAGTGCGAAAAGGTGGGTTAGGTTCCAAAAATTAAAAAGCATGTTGTTAAACCCTTATTTAAATTGGATTTATTATTCATTTTTTTCATAGGTAAAATACTTATTTATTATTTAAGTAAATATTTTACCAGAGGATTATTCATTTTATATGATGATCTCAGCATGAGCATCATCAACTGGTAACAGTTTGTGAGTGCGTTCGTTAATAGCAGTCGCTCTGCAACGGGAGTGCGCTGCTGTTTGTAGGAACATCAACATCTTTCTTTCACCATTGTCCATTTAGGAACAATGGTGAAAGAAAGATGGCGGTGCCCGCACTATTGATAGTATTGTGTGAAGGAATCTATAATTCTAAAATGAGCTTTTAGAGGCAAAAAAAGGATCCCAATTGTAAAATTTAATCATTAAATGGATTATAGTTGAATGCATGTTGAAAGAGCATTCAAAGTAGCTATGAAAACAATTAGAATGCTCATGCGGAGTTACGCAGAGGTATAAAAGAACACACCCTTTATTACATTTTATGTTGTACGAGGGTTTTACCCAATTCCCATGCTATAAAAGCACCGTGTTATACAGGGAATGTTCCTAATTCTCAAACTGTGTTAGAGTGAATCTGTGCTATAGAAGTGCTATGTTATACGGGGGTTACCTGTATTACATAGTTTTTCATGAAAGTATTTCATCATTTTTAAAATATATAAAATAATTGAGTTTATTTTTATACTAAAATACTTATTAAATACTTTTGTATTAATATATCAACACTAGTCAGCACTGTTATAAAGGTAAAATATATTTTATTAAATCAAAAAATATCCCAGTAATACAATAAGCAATATATAATTGTCAATGATAACATCTAATTATCTCGTAAAGGAAATAAGCACCAAGTTATAACTTTTATCATTATATATAGACTTATAAAAATGAACATGCATGTATGTCTTTAGAGTTGATGCCTAAGCACATCCATTAATAAGAAAAAGTAACTTAAATATTTTTCAGATATCTTTATAATAAACATAAAAGATCAAATAATAAGAAGTACGTGACAAACAAAAGAAACATACACTTGATCATACATTATAATTCACACTATACTAAAACTTTGTTCAGTTTTATTTTTAATTTAAATAATAATAATAATAATGGTTAAATTCATCAACTAACATAATTTAAGATATGACTAATCTCCTAATTTCTTGCTCTTTCTTTTTAAACAAAGGATTTTTAACACCCAGTTTTGTAATTACAAACAATAAGTATGACTCTTTAAAGCAGGGGTGTCCAATCTTTTTGTTTCTCTGGGTCACATTGAAAGATGTCATGAAGTTTTGGGCCACAAGTATATATAATATACTTGTGGCCCAATCCTTAAATATATTTGTATATTTAAGGATTAACATGTCTAGATTATAGTAATAAGTATTAAATCTTTATCACGAAAAAGGATATTTTAAAAAATTACTTCTACAGACACTTTCAATTTTTACTTAGAAATAGATAAATTCATTTATTATAAAAGAGACAAATGAAAATTTATTTGAAAAACACAAATATTTGTTTTATTTGGGTCTNAGTTAAGTAAAATTGTTAAAAAATGAAACCAACATTTGTTTTTAAAACTATATATATTTTAAAAAACAAATGTTAATTTCATTTATATATATAAATTGAATTAAATATTCAAACATATATCATTTGTCAACTTTTATTCTTAACAACTGACACCTAACAAATTATATACTTATTAGTCTTATTTCTTACAACAATTTACTAACCTTATTTCCAGTTCTTAATTTTGAGTCAACAAATTTAGCTGAAAAATAAAGTAAGAATTTTAGAATACTCTTTAAAACAACTTATAATTTATTATTATTATAATATTAATTTTAATAAATGTCAATACTTAATAAATAAGTAATAAATATATTAAAAATCTATAAGTTGTTTAATTTACAAATTTGTAATATTTGTATACTTTTTGATATTATTTTTCATACTCCACTTTTATGTATGTACAGGTAACCCCCATATAACACAGGAGTTACGTTCCAAAAAATTGCCATGTTATGCGAATCTGTATTATACGAAACAAAGAACTAGTGCGAAAAGGTGGGTTAGGTTCCAAAAATTAAAAAGCATGTTGTTAAATCCTTATTTAAATCGGATTTATTATTCATTTTTTTCATAGGTAAAATACTTATTTATTATTTAAGTAAATATTTTACCAGAGGATTATTCATTTTATATGATGATCTCAGCATGAGCATCATCAACTGGTAACAGTTTGTGAGTGCGTTCGTTAATAGCAGTCGCTCTGCAACGGGAGTGCGCTGCTGTTTGTAGGAACATCAACATCTTTCTTTCACCATTGTCCATTTAGGAACAATGGTGAAAGAAAGATGGCGGTGCCCGCACTATTGATAGTATTGTGTGAAGGAATCTATAATTCTAAAATGAGCTTTTAGAGGCAAAAAAAGGATCCCAATTGTAAAATTTAATCATTAAATGGATTATAGTTGAATGCATGTTGAAAGAGCATTCAAAGTAGCTATGAAAACAATTAGAATGCTCATGCGGAGTTACGCAGAGGTATAAAAGAACACACCCTTTATTACATTTTATGTTGTACGAGGGTTTTACCCAATTCCCATGCTATAAAAGCACCGTGTTATACAGGGAATGTTCCTAATTCTCAAACTGTGTTAGAGTGAATCTGTGCTATAGAAGTGCTATGTTATACGGGGGTTACCTGTATTACATAGTTTTTCATGAAAGTATTTCATCATTTTTAAAATATATAAAATAATTGAGTTTATTTTTATACTAAAATACTTATTAAATACTTTTGTATTAATATATCAACACTAGTCAGCACTGTTATAAAGGTAAAATATATTTTATTAAATCAAAAAATATCCCAGTAATACAATAAGCAATATATAATTGTCAATGATAACATCTAATTATCTCGTAAAGGAAATAAGCACCAAGTTATAACTTTTATCATTATATATAGACTTATAAAAATGAACATGCATGTATGTCTTTAGAGTTGATGCCTAAGCACATCCATTAATAAGAAAAAGTAACTTAAATATTTTTCAGATATCTTTATAATAAACATAAAAGATCAAATAATAAGAAGTACGTGACAAACAAAAGAAACATACACTTGATCATACATTATAATTCACACTATACTAAAACTTTGTTCAGTTTTATTTTTAATTTAAATAATAATAATAATAATGGTTAAATTCATCAACTAACATAATTTAAGATATGACTAATCTCCTAATTTCTTGCTCTTTCTTTTTAAACAAAGGATTTTTAACACCCAGTTTTGTAATTACAAACAATAAGTATGACTCTTTAAAGCAGGGGTGTCCAATCTTTTTGTTTCTCTGGGTCACATTGAAAGATGTCATGAAGTTTTGGGCCACAAGTATATATAATATACTTGTGGCCCAATCCTTAAATATATTTGTATATTTAAGGATTAACATGTCTAGATTATAGTAATAAGTATTAAATCTTTATCACGAAAAAGGATATTTTAAAAAATTACTTCTACAGACACTTTCAATTTTTACTTAGAAATAGATAAATTTATTTATTATAAAGACAAACAAAAATTTATTTGAAAAACAAATATTTGTTTTATTTGGGTCTCTAATTAATAAAAAATGACAAAACACTATTTTAAAGTGCATTTTTATTCAACTAATATATTTATAAATAAGATGTAGCCCAAAAAGTAGCCAATGCACCAAATAATATTTTTTACGCCAAAATAAAAAAAGGGTAGCCAAATTTGGCGCAAAGTAACCAAATCATGCAACACTGGAAGGAATACTAAATAAAGCCGGAATTGGACTCAGAGGATTATAGACTCATATGTGGGGAAAGGAGAAAAGGACAAAAGATAAAGAATGAGGAAGGTTGGGAAATTATGGGTCCATATTTGCTTAACAGAAAGTCTATGTAACCTTTCTCACTACTTTTTATCTTTTGGACTTACTCTTCTTTCCCCAAATTTGGATCTATAATTCTTTGAGTCTCAACTTTAGCTTTATTTAGTATTCCTTCCTCATTCACACATTTCCAAGTATTTGAAGATATTTCTTTCCACTCAAAAATTAAATATGTATAAAGGTTTACGGCTTTGTGAAATTTCTTTTTTTGAATTTATGCCGTTGAAATAAATAAATAAAATAAAAAACTTTGTCAGTTTTGTTTACAAGTTTATTGAGCCGCATGAGGCCCGCAGGTTGGACACCCCTGCTTTAAANGTATAAAGGTTTACGGCTTTGTGAAATTTCTTTTTTTGAATTTATGCCGTTGAAATAAATAAATAAAATAAAAAACTTTGTCAGTTTTGTTTACAAGTTTATTGAGCCGCATGAGGCCCGCAGGTTGGACACCCCTGCTTTAAAGTAATGTGTAATATAGGAATTAAAAATGATAAGATCACTTGAAAGTATTTTTTTTGTTACACATTTGTATTCAATGTTATCTATCATATATATTTCTGAAAACATTTTTCTCTTCTTTCTCTGTATTTGTTCCACATTTCATAGAAAAATCATATGCAGAGACAACAGATGAATTTCAATTAAGGATACTCACATTTGTTATCATCTTAATTTCTTGATATATAAAATATACAAAGAAATGTAATATTTAATTTTTAAAATAAATACAATTTTTTTCTCTTTACATATGAAATTAAAATTTTCTGTAAAATACAAAAGAAGTTTGTTTGGACAGAAAAATTTGCATTAAAACTGTCTTTTTTTTTTAACCTTTAATATGACATATTATGAAGATATTTCAATTAATTAGGAGTTGATTTAATCAATTATAAATTATAGAATTTAATGTAATAGATAGTAAAAAATAGACTAAAAATAAAACTAAGTTTTTATCATCATATTAAAAATCTGAAAAACCTATAAACAATTTTTTATATTTATGAAAATATTCTATTTTGAAATAGCATATTTTTTAAAAATAATACCATAAATAAAAATGATAATTATTATATATATTTTAAGCTTAATAAATGAATATCATTAAAATTATCTCATTTCATTTTCTAATATTAACAAACCATAATTAGCAAATCAAAAAATGCAAATATATTAGAATATTAACCAAAAACTGGAAAGTTATAAGATAAATGAATAAAATTTAAAGATTTCAATGTAAATAAAACAAAACTTTTGTCATATTAAGGAAATAATTGAAATTTTACCTATTAATTCAGCAGGTTTATTTGAGCTTAATAAATGAATATCATTAAAATTATCTCATTTCATTTTCTAATATTAACAAACCATAATTAGCAAATCAAAAAATGCAAATATATTAGAATATTAACCAAAAACTGGAAAGTTATAAGATAAATGAATAAAATTTAAAGATTTCAATGTAAATAAAACAAAACTTTTGTCATATTAAGGAAATAATTGAAATTTTACCTATTAATTCAGCAGGTTTATTTGGCCTTTGATTAATGAAATGTTCAAAAGCTTCTTTTAATGAATTCACAAATTTTTCATTNATGAATAAAATTTAAAGATTTCAATGTAAATAAAACAAAACTTTTGTCATATTAAGGAAATAATTGAAATTTTACCTATTAATTCAGCAGGTTTATTTGGCCTTTGATTAATGAAATGTTCAAAAGCTTCTTTTAATGAATTCACAAATTTTTCATTCCTTTGAAAACAGTAATTAACAATTGTATCCATCTGATCTTTAAAATCTAAAAGTTCCTGAACCATAGTTTTATCTTTTTCAGGATTTGTAACAATAACTCTGCCATGTTTCTAAAGTATAAAAATAATTTTATTAAATATTAAAAAAAATCAACATTGTTTAAATATTAGCATACTCTTTATAAATTAATCAATCATATCTTATATAATTTTAATTTATTTTTTAAGTTAATTGTTAGGTTGTTTCATACAAATATTGAAAGTTAACATGTTATTTTTATGGAAATATAAATACTACATAACTGAATAATAATAATAATAATAATTATTATTAACCATTTGATATACTACTTTCTATACAAAGTTAAGATGTATATTTCTTACAAGTAAAAAAGAAAACATACACCAAATATCAAGTTTATCTAATTAATAGCAACTAAGATTGACTACATTAGCCACTGATATTGAGTGGTGGCAAAATTTCTTAGTTTTATTTCTGCTACTTCTATACAGTGGAACCTCACTTAACAAGCATAATTTGTACCAGAATCTTGTAATGCGAAACACTCATTAAGTGAAACAATTTTTTTTATATACGTTAATGTAAAATACGATGATGTGTTCCGAAAAAAAATAAAATAAAATAAAATACTCAAATATTTTATGTATAACATTTATTCAAAGAAAATTATACAATATTCTGTGCTAGAAGAAAATATTAAGATAATTCATGCTCCTTAACAATAGACATATATTGTTAAGGAGCATGAATCATCTGATGTCTGATAAACACACCAAGCAATATGCCAAATTCTTGGGCTATGTAAAGGCTATAATTCAATATTAGAAATTGATTAATTTGACTAGAGGTAGGCAGTTATGCTACCATCTTGTATTAAATTTAATAATTATAAATAATTAATTTTTAATTTAGACAATTCTAAAATTTAATTTGAAATTGGTTATTAAATTTAATATGAGATGGCAGCATAACTGCCAACCTCTAGTCAAATTACTCAATTTCTAATATTTAATTATAGCCTTTAAATCAGGGCTATGGAGTCGCGTAAAAATCTACCAACTCCAACTCCAACCAGGGGCGGATTTGTTACCAAAAGAGACCCGGAAATTCTGATGTCATCACATGACCTCAGAATAAAAGATTCAATAAATAGACTTCTAATAAAGATAGAACGTAGAAACTTTTGATTCCAAAGCTAAAAGACTCCTCTAAGTAATGACACAGTCAATATATAAATATGTATTCAATAATTTTTACCTTTCTGGCTGTTATATATAACAGAGGGAAAGTGTAGCACTCAGTGAAAATGACTCCTCCCAAATTTTTACATTTTTGGACTCAGGACACCTTTAAATTTCGAGATATGCAAAAGATTCAATATTTTTTTCTATATGTGTGGACTGTGGTGGGGTGGGGGGCATGATTTAGTTCACTCTGTTTGAAGCCTAATAATTTCTGTGGTTTTTTAAATCAGAGTCAGAGTCAGATGGTTTAACACAGAAGTTAGTTATTAAGTGTCAAAATGGTTAAACTAAATCCTGTTCCATACACATTCTAACATCTTAGGCGAGAAATCTTAACGGGTTTCACTGTACTATTATAAAACGACAAAAAGCTTACTTTCAGGGTAGAGAAGAGTTTTATTTATTTATTTATTTTTTATTTTGAACGCTAATAACGAGTAAAATATTCATTGAGATATGACACATGACCCCTTTTATGTCTTCACCCTGTTGACTTTTAATTAAGAACCAAAGTTTAATAGTATTAATGCCCCTTTATACACAAGCTACAGTGCCAAATTTTGTTTCTTAAACTTTACTCATTCTGATATATTTATTGTTTAATATCTCAGAACAGAAAATAAAGAAATTAAACAAATTAGACGCCAATACACACACGCGCACACAAATTTTTCCCTTTTATTGACTTTTTTTGGGGTGTGGGAGGTCTCCAAATGTGTAATTTGCAAAAAAAAAAAAAAAAAAAAATGTGANGTTATTTTTATGGAAATATAAATACTACATAACTGAATAATAATAATAATAATAATTATTATTAACCATTTGATATACTACTTTCTATACAAAGTTAAGATGTATATTTCTTACAAGTAAAAAAGAAAACATACACCAAATATCAAGTTTATCTAATTAATAGCAACTAAGATTGACTACATTAGCCACTGATATTGAGTGGTGGCAAAATTTCTTAGTTTTATTTCTGCTACTTCTATACAGTGGAACCTCACTTAACAAGCATAATTTGTACCAGAATCTTGTAATGCGAAACACTCATTAAGTGAAACAATTTTTTTTATATACGTTAATGTAAAATACGATGATGTGTTCCGAAAAAAAATAAAATAAAATAAAATACTCAAATATTTTATGTATAACATTTATTCAAAGAAAATTATACAATATTCTGTGCTAGAAGAAAATATTAAGATAATTCATGCTCCTTAACAATAGACATATATTGTTAAGGAGCATGAATCATCTGATGTCTGATAAACACACCAAGCAATATGCCAAATTCTTGGGCTATGTAAAGGCTATAATTCAATATTAGAAATTGATTAATTTGACTAGAGGTAGGCAGTTATGCTACCATCTTGTATTAAATTTAATAATTATAAATAATTAATTTTTAATTTAGACAATTCTAAAATTTAATTTGAAATTGGTTATTAAATTTAATATGAGATGGCAGCATAACTGCCAACCTCTAGTCAAATTACTCAATTTCTAATATTTAATTATAGCCTTTAAATCAGGGCTATGGAGTCGCGTAAAAATCTACCAACTCCAACTCCAACCAGGGGCGGATTTGTTACCAAAAGAGACCCGGAAATTCTGATGTCATCACATGACCTCAGAATAAAAGATTCAATAAATAGACTTCTAATAAAGATAGAACGTAGAAACTTTTGATTCCAAAGCTAAAAGACTCCTCTAAGTAATGACACAGTCAATATATAAATATGTATTCAATAATTTTTACCTTTCTGGCTGTTATATATAACAGAGGGAAAGTGTAGCACTCAGTGAAAATGACTCCTCCCAAATTTTTACATTTTTGGACTCAGGACACCTTTAAATTTCGAGATATGCAAAAGATTCAATATTTTTTTCTATATGTGTGGACTGTGGTGGGGTGGGGGGCATGATTTAGTTCACTCTGTTTGAAGCCTAATAATTTCTGTGGTTTTTTAAATCAGAGTCAGAGTCAGATGGTTTAACACAGAAGTTAGTTATTAAGTGTCAAAATGGTTAAACTAAATCCTGTTCCATACACATTCTAACATCTTAGGCGAGAAATCTTAACGGGTTTCACTGTACTATTATAAAACGACAAAAAGCTTACTTTCAGGGTAGAGAAGAGTTTTATTTATTTATTTATTTTTTATTTTGAACGCTAATAACGAGTAAAATATTCATTGAGATATGACACATGACCCCTTTTATGTCTTCACCCTGTTGACTTTTAATTAAGAACCAAAGTTTAATAGTATTAATGCCCCTTTATACACAAGCTACAGTGCCAAATTTTGTTTCTTAAACTTTACTCATTCTGATATATTTATTGTTTAATATCTCAGAACAGAAAATAAAGAAATTAAACAAATTAGACGCCAATACACACACGCGCACACAAATTTTTCCCTTTTATTGACTTTTTTTGGGGTGTGGGAGGTCTCCAAATGTGTAGATTTGCAAAAAAAAAAAAAAAAAAAAACTTGGAGGATCAAATTTGACATAATTCAAATACTTTTCTATTTTATATACATAACAAGTTGGAAAGTAAAAAGGAGTCAGAGTCAGCAGATTTTTTGACAACTCTGACTAAATCATCAAAACTCCACAACTCTGACTCCAACGCCACAGCCCTGCTTTACATAGCCCAAGAATCTGGCATATCGTTTGGCATGTTTATTACATATTGGGCTATGGTTATTGATGTTTATACGTAATATGTGTAAACAGAAGTTTGAGAAAATGTGTGATCACAAGCAACACTAAGATGCTAGTGGAATGAGTACTAAATACAGACTGATGGAGCATGGACACAATCCTTGATTTCCTCTCTCCTTGTCACTCATTAAGTGACAAGGAGAGAGGAAATTATGTGAATCAATTGTGTGAATCAATTGTTATGTGAGGTGGTTGTTAAGAGAGGTTCCACTGTATAATTAATAAGAAACATAATGATTGAGATGGAAATTCATTACTAATGTAGAAAAATTTATAATTTTGTACTTTATAAGAGATGAATCCATACCTGAATGTACAATAAAATTTTACTAATAATTCCACATTAATAAAATTTCATCAAAAAACAGTGAATAATTCTTTCAAGATTTTTCAATAAATACCAAAAATAATTTTATGCCAATATTTTAAAAAACAGGACTGCATATAAATCAAACTCCAAAACTATTCAAAATTAGTCTTCTGATGATGAAACCTAAAAATTCTGAAAACAATCAATGAATAAAGATTGTTTTTTTCCTATATTGATTAAGATGAACATATTCTTGATAAAATCTAAAGTTTATTAAAATACATAATTTTTTCTAACATTTTGTCAGATAATTAATTGATGAAATAAAATAGTTTGTGAATTAAGTATGTCATAAAAATAATATGAAAATCTCTATGCATAATTAAATATTATTCTTTTTAAATTATACATGGTATTCACATTGAGTTATGCAATCAATAAAATGTAATTTATGTTCAAGGATGGGAAATTAAGTTCTAGGATTATATGAGTTTGAAAAACATCTTATGTTAAATGAAAATCTTTTAATAATCTATATATATATAGCAATTCTCATCATTTTCAGCAGTAGGTGTTAAATAACAATTACTATGGTTGTTGAAAGATTGAATGTAAATAGGGTTTGCTTGCAATACTAGCTGTTACCCACGAGCAAAGCCACGGGTAACAGCTAGTATTAATATAAATAATTATGAGAAGCTATATGTTTTCATATATTCTCATAGAAATTGTAGAAAAAATTTTTAAATTTGTTTTCCAAATTCAAAAAATTGTCATTTTTAACAATGATATTAATGATTTTTTAAAACTATCAGGTAACAATGATATCTTTGAGATTAACATTAAGTTTTCAGAATTTAAATAACTGAATAATTTTTTTAGTCCTATACCCTAAAAAATAATCAATAAGTATTGTAATTTCAAATTGATTAATAGTTTAAAATCAAATTTCACCAAAATAATGTTAACTAATTTAATTAGTTTTTATAATGATATTTTATAAAGTCTTTAAAGAATTAAAACAGAGAAAAAAATTATTTGTAAAAATTTGCTTTTTACATGTTCCTTACATTACTAAAATTTGTAGTTTTAAGAAATTTGAAAAATTTTTTTAATATATTATAATCTTTGTTAAGATCTTAAAGTAATATATTATACTAACCTTTATATATAAATTAAAATGCATACATAATTCCTGAAGACCTTCTCTCACACGAGAAAATAAACTGTACATTAAAGTTAAATTTGGAATCCTATTTTCATGTAACAATTTATCTAAACCTTTTTGGAGAATAGTAAGAAGATGCTCCCCTAAGAGTTGTTTTTCTACACATTGAATGAGAGATTTCCTATTTAAATATAAAATATTTTTCAATGATCATATTCAAAATAAAAATTTTTATTAGGGTAAATTACATTTAAAAAATAAAATACTAACTTTGTAGAATGATCTAAATAATATAAAAGTCTCTCCCATTCTTCATTTAATCTTCTATCAACATGCTTTAAATAAGCAGGTACTTCAAAAGATTGCATCAATCTTTGTCCTTCAGCTGCATACAATTCTTCTGTAGACTGGAGAAAGCGTATTTCAAAAGCTTCTTGATATATCTGTAAATCAAAAATCATATTTTAATTCATACCAATACCTATCAAAAATTAGACATATATTCAAATATGAGTCTAAATTAAAAACATTATACATCTTAAATACAGATGGTATCATATTCATAAATTTAAAAAATTCATAATACAGTGGGTGATAGGTACAGTGACCATATTTTTTTGGGTAAAATAAAGGACATATCGATGAAAATAAAAAAATACCTTATAAAATTCATAAGTTTATAACATTTATTACGAAAATAGTAGCATACAACAATGCATACATTAAAATTTCAAACAATCTGAATTATTACACATACACACATTGTAAAAATTTAAACAACATTAATTTTGATACTTTTCAGTAGATTTAATTTTTTTATAGCGCCGTTTCACGCTTTAAAGTCATAAAATTCCATACAGTTCATTTGAAAGTTGTATTTGATGGAAATACATGCTTCTAATGTGCTTACTTTTAAATCAGTTTTTTCATTCGTCCACATATTATTCACCAATGAAAATATTCGTTCAACGGGGGCATTAGATCCAGGGAGACAAAGAAAATTCTACGATTTTACAAATGTTTTTGAAAACAATTTCTTTTGCTGTAAAATGTTCAAAAATCTCAATCCACCTTTGATGGCAGGGCTGGTTATTCTGTCACCATTCGTCGATCTTTTCGTTTGTGACATATTTTTTTACACATGAAACTTCATCAAATAATTCACCATCGAGTATATTTACGGACCAATGATTCAAAATAAAGATATAGCTTTCCTCTACTTTCGCCCACAAAGGGACTTCGCATAATGTGACCCATTCAAACATCTCTATTTCAATAAAAAACATGTCCCAATTATTTAGATAATCTATGCACGTTTGATAAAATGTGTACACAGCATCATTGCATTTTTTGGCTTGTATATTTTCTGATTTTTCTAATGCTAAAACCACTTTTCTAATAACAATAGGAAGAAACCCCTCATTTTTTCTTTCAAATAACTTCAGCTTTAATTAACAAGTGTATCATGCACCAACTAGAGAGTTAAAAAACTATCACAAAAATCCCCATAAGAGTGTCCACCCCTTGGTACTGTCAGTGGGCCGTTTGGTTGGCGATACACTGCACTACTGCACTCTATGTAACAATGCAACACTGGTCGTGACTAACTTGTTCAATATATTATTAAAAAAAATTTTTTAAACTTTGTGTCAACTTTACAAAATAAAGGACAAAATGCCTATTTTAGAAAATAAATAAAGTTAAAGGACAGAGCAGTGAAATAAAGGACTATCCTCTTAAATAAAGGACGTATGGTCACTGTAGTAATAGGTTAACAAACATAATCCGTTCCAAGACTTTGTTCGCTATCCAAATTGTTCATTAACCGATTATCAATTTACCATATGTTTGTCTGGGAATTTGATTAATTCGTTCTGGAGACCCCAAAAAATAAAAAATATATACTTTCTTACTACGTTCACTTATATGTAATAATAATAATAATATATATACACAGTCTTGCATTTTTATTAGTTATGTTATTTTGTTTATGGGGTTAAAGAATCTGTCTAAAGTCAATTGCTTTTCTCTCTTCTTCAGGATATTCATAAGTAATTAATAGCATTGTAATTGTAGAGATCCCCAAGTCTATAACCTCAACCTGGTTTGTATGCCATTCTAAGACCGTTGATTTGACATCCCCCACTTCAAAACATCTTTAATTAATAGCAGATATCGGCATCAATCCTCTTTTTCATAATAAAACATATCTCGCTGAGTTTCTTGGTGTTCTTCATTCAAGAGTTCTTGGTGTTCTTCTGTCGTCAGATCATATATTACTACTTAAATTAATTAAAATATCTATAACTGTAAGGTAGATAATAGTAATGGCTTATCACACCAATAATAATGGGCACAAATGCTCAAGAATCAAAGTAAAAACATTTAATAAAACAAAAAGGAGTGTACAATAAGATGATTACATAAGTATAAAAACCGTAAAAATCCAAAATGCATTTCGGACTATTTTCCAATAGAAAAATAGTCCCTCATCAGTTGGTATTAATGAGAGATCTTAGTATACTTAAAAGTTATACAAGGTGAAAAAATTAAATTTAAAATTAAACTTAAAACTATGCCTAAAGCTATACAATATAAAGATGAAAACATTGCCATGACTGTATAAGCAGTAAGCATTATCAATGTAGACAGGAGTAATATTTCTTCCTAACGTTGCATGGTAATGTGACAAACAGGGTGCTGATACAAAAATAGTTATGAGTTAGCCGAAATATTGGTTAACAGTTATGAACTAATGTTATACAGTCAGTTTAAATTATATACATACCAAAAAACAGTAGGACAACAGAGTGCAGGTTCAGACATTTCTACAAGATGACAAAATGTAGAGCTGCAGTGAGGCTGCAAGGTCATACCAAATTGTGCGACACAATGGATAAGAAGCGTCAGCAGTGCTTTGATGTTGGGGTCATTGGGTAGAGGAAGGTGCACACATTTGCCAACCTGGTTCTGGAAAGCAGTGATATATAGATGCATAACAACATCGCATTTTATGAGTGGTCACAGCAGACCACACTGCAACCTCAGAATAGATTAGAGGTAATGTCCCACCAGAGATATCAGCTAGGATCATCCACAACCATCTACTTGACTGAAAGTGGGATCAAAGGTGCCGCTAGCCAGACTTCTACTCATACCCCACCACTGTACAGCCCTTTTCCAGTGCTGTTGAGAAAGCAGTGCCTGAAGGAAAGAATAGCAAAAAGCACATTCTGCCTTGGTGCTAATGACAATCATTTGCACATGCAGCATTGACCAGGTGAATGACATATTCCACAGTGTTTATAGAAGTAATATACAGGACCAACACCTGAAATCATGGTGTGGGAAACCATAGCCTATAATATCAATTTACCTCTGGTGTTTGCACAGGGAACATTGACCAGTGCATGATACATCCAGATCATCATACATGGTTTCATCAATGGCAGCAACAATAGAGATCATCAATGGCAGCAACAACAGGGTTATACAACCCTGTTGTTGCTGCCATTCATGCAACAACAGGGAGATGTGCTATTCAACAGGACAATGCTCATGCAACACAATGCACTCTCCAAGGTGTTTATCAAATTCTCTGGTCAGCATGATCACCAGACTTGTCCCCCATTAAGAATTTGTGAGATTGGATTGACATCATTTGGCCCAGTCTTTGACTCTTGCTGAAATGCACCACCAGATTGAATATGCATGACCCTCCATTCTGCAAAATGATATTCATCATGTTTATGATCATTTCTATGTGAGAATTGCAGCCTACATTGCTTCTAGAGGAGAGTACACAAAGTACTGAAACATTCTTTCAACATGCCTTGCTCTATACACATGTGTATGGCCTTATTTGAATAATTATGTACAGCAGTTGGAGTCACAATCATAAGATCATGGGCCACTAAATAGTTTTAGAGTGTCTGTGGGCCATAGACAAAAAGGTCTTTTATGTACATTTGAAAATAACTCATTTAAATTTTACATTTATTTCTTCTTTAATGAATTTACAAAAATTAATATTATATATGATGATTTAATGATTTAATTTAAATGAGTAACACACATATATATATATATGTTGAAATAAAATATATATATATATTTTTTTATTTCAACATATCATCAAATGTTACAAAAAAATTTTAAATTAGAGAAATTTAAAAAAATTAATATTTTTTCTAAAAATTTGGCATCTTCTGGCAGAAACAAATTTATCAATAACAGGTGTAAATTTTTGTGATGATAATGTTTTTAAAATAGATTTAAATGCGCACTTGTTAATCTTGCCAACTGTAAACTATTAGTCTTTAAAATGAAAAATAATTGTTCACATAGGTATTACCAAACATTGCCAATATTCTTGAAATGAATATATGCATTTCAATAAAATGTTATAGCAAGTACAGATAAGTCTGGAATACCAACTTAATTATACTTTCCTTTTAGTACAGTGTTGCTCTGGATTTCAAACAATTTCATTTCAATGTTTCTTTTTGCTTTTTTCAGTATTAAAAGAAAAGGAAGCACTAAATTGTAAGAAATCATTCCCACATGCCTTGAATCTTTGAAATTGGTTTTCAAATTCAAGTAATAAGTTTTGAATGTTCTTAGCACTTTTCCTAAAATCACAACTATAATATAATTCTTTATAATTTTTACAAGTAGGAAAATGAACTAAATCACAATTTTGCATTTTTTTTTTTTTTTTTGAAATTTCAAGTTTTAACTGAAATGCTTTAATGCAGGTCTCACAGAAGTGTGGTAAGTAAATTTCAATCCTGAAGTTTTAAATTTAATTCATTTAAATGTAACATAATATCTGTAATGAAAGCCAAATCTTGCAACCAGTTTTTATGGTCAAGTTGTTGTTCTGACTCTCTTCATTTCTAAAAACATTTTGATTTCATTGCAAAGTTCCCAAAAGCATTTTAAAACTTTGACAGGAGAGTCAAAACACTTCTGTATAATAAAGTAAACCTTTGTTCTTGAGACAAGAACTCACAAAAGGAAAAATTTATATGGTACAATAAAACTTAGTTACAGACTTGAAAATTAATTTGCAATAAATTAAAAAATTATTTTGTATTTTAAAAATTCCATTTTATTATTTAAATAACATCACATTCAAGCTTAGGGCCAAGGGCCACATTACAGTCTCCAGGACCACCTATGATCTCAGGCTATATGTTTGACACCAATGATACACAGTATGCTACCTATAGTGTGTGTAAATAAAATTTCCATTTCATGGGACAATGGCCTCATGGTGTTCTTTTTTCATTTTCCAACATGATATACCCAAACAAAAAATAAAATGAGGGTCTACTTTACAGTTATATGTTATCAAAATTATATAAACACATATTTGTGAAAAACCTGTAGTTTCAAAAAGCATGTATGCCTTCTAAATCAGTGTAGAAGAGATGCAAATTCAGATCTTATTCTGAGCTTTTTCTAAATATTTTCAAATAATCTAATCATTAAAATTATTGATAAATTATGTAACTTGATAATTTGGCAGTTTATTTCTATATTTAAATAATATGACTGAATGCATAAATACTGAAATATATTTTGGCAAATTCTCAGACTACTGTAAACTATTAATAGATAAAATATGTTATCTGAATGATGTAACAACCAGTAAATAAAAAATATAATATATCTACTGTCTGTTCCTTTCAAAGACATATTTCAAAAAGATAATTTCATTTTAGATTGTATGTATAGTTCAGCATTTAAAAGTAGACACTGATCAATTTTTTACTTATTTTTTTAATACAAATTTTTAAAATAATACATAATTATTTTAAAACATCTTACCTGTAAATCAGACAACATTCTTAAAAGATTTTTTAACAGTCCCCTATCCACTGTTTCCCCATTTCTTTCTTTTTCAATTAACATTAAAAGCCCNAAAATCCTGAAGAAAAGAGAAAAGCAATCGACAATGGACAGATTCTTTAACCCCTACAAACGGAAAAAACATGAGTAATAAAAATGCAAGACTGTATATATATGTATTTTTATTATTACATATAAATAAACATAGTAAGAAAGTATATGAATATATTTTTTTATTTTTTGAAGTCTCTCTTACCTGTAAATCAGACAACATTCTTAAAAGATTTTTTAACAGTCCCCTATCCACTGTTTCCCCATTTCTTTCTTTTTCAATTAACATTAAAAGCCCATCAACTGTCCTTGACTGTACTAAAGGATTGCTTATGATGTGTATTCTGAACATGTCTAATCCCATATCCCTATAAACATAAATTTACAAATTTAATTGATATATACATACACATTTACTTATCTATGAAAATAATAAATTATAATTTGAATTTACTTTCATTAAACATAAAATTGAACTTACCAGACAGATACTATACTAGCATTTTGCAAAACGTATGTCCTATCAAGAAAAAGGAAAATACTCCTAATCATAATCTGAAAATAAAAACATTTTATAAAACAATACATTACATATAATACATTTATGATTTATTAAACTGAATTAAAATAACATTATTCCCGGTTGATCATTTTAAAACTGCATAACAGTAAAGATTAGACTAATAAAAAAAAATTATAATTAAATAACAACCAAATTCAGATTTTTTTGGGGTTATGTTATGTTAATTTACAATACTATTATAATTACTATTTATTAATTAATAAATTTGATACTAAATGTAGATATTTTAATTTTGTAATAATTCAAATCATTAAATTTATAATTCAGAAAAGTCAAGATTTGTAGATTTCTATTAAATTTTTTTTTATCAACAATGTATTAGCATATATAATAACCAATCTAAATTCAATAGAAACCCTAAACTTTTTAATATTTTCAAAAATTCCAATATAAAAAACATTTAACATTGATTATAATTAATGGGAGAAAGGGCAATACATTTCACAATTTGAACAATTACAAATACAAAGTTTGAATTTATATCTTCAATAGTTGCTAGTTTGTTACACTTATATTTCAACATTTAAGTGAATTTCATTCACTTAAAATGTTAAAAGTTTATGAAATTGTAACTATTAATTCTGTATCTGTTTGGTTATTGTATATACATGTTAAGTTTAAAGTAAAGTCATTATGTATAATGGTTTTTAGAAGAGATATTATGCAAACACTTCAAGTGCATTTTAAATGGAAAACAAATAGTTGGTGTTTAGATGTAGTGGTAGCCCATACACAACTTTTACTTTAAAAGTAAGTAAGTAGTGATATTCTGTAATGTATTTATGTCATATATAGGTTACTGTAACTTTTTATTGTTTTTTGAAAAAGTAGCACTGAAGAGGGGTTAGATGAGTATACTAACCCGAAATGCATATGTCATTTTTTAAAGAATAAAAGTGAGTTCCTAACTAAAAGTGCTGTGAGTCCGTCTACCAAAAAACTTTTGGATTACAGAGACGAATTATATACATATACATTGTAATTATTAACATTCTTTAATCTCTTTCATATCACAATTTCTTTTACCATAGTAGAAATTTGGAGAAATTCAATTTATTATAATTTCATATTCATATAAATGGGAAAAGTTATAATTTTTCTCCTCTATTTTAAAACTTGTTCAACAGTACAAACTAAAATATGCAATTTGTACTGTATATATGTCTTTATTTTAATATACATTGCTTGTCAAAAATTAATAGCCAATTCTAAATTTCAGAATATTTCAAAAAACATACAAATTAAGTAAAATTTTACATGAAGATTATTTATAATATGACACAATAAAACAAGAACCATTTATATTTATAAAAATTAAAGAAATGTATGTTCAATCTTATAGAAATACAGACTATAATGACTCATTATTAAAATAATTCAATTGATTGATCAAGCAGTTGCTAGAAGTGATATCTGCAGTTAATTCTAAAGTTTAGATCAAGAGGGTTCATGACTATTCCATTTTCTGAATATTTTTACTTTCTAAAAATTAATTTGCCATTACACTTTATATGCTTTCACAATATTACTCCATGAAAATAAAATCAGAATCAATTGCATTATTAAACAAACCTTACATACCTTCCATTTTATGAACATAATGCTGATTAAAAACAAGTCAAGAAACCATATTTAAGATTATGTAAATCAATACAATGGGTGATCGGTTAACGAACAAATTGGATATTGAACACTTTCATGAATAATTTTTATGTTCAGACAATGAACACCTCACAGAACAAACACAAGAAGTGATGTAAAATAATGAATACCGATTGGTCTTCCCTTATCTTTGGACAACAATTCAAAACATTTTGAAGCGCAGGAGACATCAACATTGACGCTCAACCCAGTATACACTGTTCAGATGTATTTCTCCAAACTTTGAAACTCTTCCTTGTAATTTCAGCCTTTTATTTTTCTAACAGAAAAAATTTTTTTCTAGTATTTGCGAGACTGTCGGGTGGGCACTCGTTAAGTTTTGTGTCAGTTTTTATTTTTGAAAGGTGAGAGTTTAATAGCAAAGGTAGAAGGCAATTGTTGCTGGGCAGTATGGCTTGAATATAGATCTACAGTAGGCCACAGTTCAATCTTATCTAAGAAAGATATAGTATAATCAAGACTCAAGCAGCTAAAGGAGTAACAAAAATCACATTTGAGAAATAAAGAACATTGAAGAACTCATAATGGAACCTGAAACTGATCTAACAGAAGAACGCCAAGAACACTTGAATGAAGAACACCAAGAAACTCGATGAGATATGTTTTCTTCTGAAAAAGAGAATTAATGTCGATATCTGCTATTAAACATTTTTTTGAAGAAGTGGAAGGATGTCAGAACAATGGTCTGAGAATGGCATTCAAACCAGGTTGAGGTTAATAGTCTAAGAGATCTCTACAATTACAATGCTATTAATTAGTTCCAAAAAGTCCTGAAGAAAAGAGAAAAGCAATCGACAATGGACAGATTATTTAATCCCCACAAACAAAAAAACATGACTAATAAAAATGCAAGACTGTGTATATATGTATTTTTATTATTACATATAAATAAACATAGTAAGAAATTATAAGAATATATTTTTTTATTTTTTGAAGTCTCCAGAATGAATTAATCAAATTCCCATAAAAACCTATGGTAAATTGATAATTGGATAGTGAAAAAAGTCTTGGAACGGATTATGTTCATTAACCGATCACCCACTGTATATTGTGTATCATTTTTGCTTAACAGTAAGTCACCAGCTTCATAAGTTCCTAATGCATATAACTAACTTTGAAACAAATATAAAATGACTTTCTTCATTAAAGCCTTCAAAAATATTTACAAATATTCAAAGTTGTTTAAATACAAATAATGCCACAGATAGAGGGAAAATATATTGAACAGAACATAAAAATTAATTTGAATTCTGTTCACAGGTTTATAAAGATTTGTAATTACTTAGAACAAGCAGTTAATTATTTGAATTGTCAGGATGAATTGCTTATATGTCTGATAATGATATAAGGACATATATACAATATATACATATGTGGAACTGTGAGGTTTAAGTTACTTGAATAAGAGGATAGCAACTCTCTATAAAACATCAAAAAACATATCTGAATCTAAATGTTATTTATTTGATTAAGTTGGATTTTAATATACTTTTAGATGATTTTGCAGTCAAATAATTTCTACATATTTGGAGATCAAGCAGAATCAAAAGAGAAAGACTAGTGATGCATAAATCTCAAATTTTAAATTTTTTGGGTTATGAAGATGGACGTGAATGAAGCATAAAAGGTAAAGCAACTTACTTTAGACATCTGTCCCTCAGTTTCACTTGTAGCAAATCAAAAATTTAGGGAAGAGATCCAAAATGACTATTTGTCAATTGGTTTAATAGAATTTGCATTGATTGGTTAAAGCACCGGGAAAAAGGTTTTCTAGAGATTGAGTAAAGATTTAGATATCTGAGTTTTTAAACAGCAATAAAAGTTTTTAATTTTGCATTCTTTCTCCTGTTATAACCATTATAGTAAACACATTTTATTCTTCAGTAAATTTATACTTAGATGGCATTGAAAAAAATTGTCAGGAGGTTAGAGATCTTGGCTGTCAAAAAATGTAACATGTGATACAGATGAGGATTGTTGAATTAAAATTTATTAATCACAATAAAGACATTGAAGAGAAGTAAATTAGTTTTTATTTGGTTATTCTTTTATATCTTTTTAAAAATAATTTTACCTCAGATTAACAGTTGGTAAAGAAGTTTTGAAAAACATATTTCGATTTTAACAACTACCTTCCTTTTAGATACTTTTATTTTATTTAGTTAAATAAATAGAAATTCATGGCATTGGCTTTAAAAAAAAAACTCAAGATAAGCCAAAAATATTAAATACAATATCTATGTTCTCATGTTAAGCCAGAAAAATGTGATGTCATTTCCAGTACAGTTTGTATACAAATTAAAAATAAATTGATGTATTTAAAATCAAGAATAGCTGTGTATAATAATAATTGTTACTCAGCCAGATACCCAAATGATTAAGGTGGCAGTCTACTGCTATGGGACCTGGAATCCAATCTGCATAGGTCAAAAAACCTCTGAAATTTTTTTGGGAAAGGTCTACATGAATAGGCAAAGTTCTGTCCCTCCCAATGGCCACACTATTGTGGTCCTGCCTGAAACTACAACACATTTGCTAAAAAGATCTTAGTGCCCTCAATGCAGAAAGAGTTTAAAAAATAAATATATAAAATAACTAACTGTTATTCTAGGGGCTAGTCTAGCTATTAGTTGATCATGGATGTAATAAATTTTTATACTAATGGGCTTCTCATTTTAAAAATATATTTCATAATATCTGCAGAACACCCAATATGCCACTTGAAAATCACTGGTCTAAAGAGTCATTGGATAACTATAATAATCAATTTGCAAAGTTTTTTGACTCTTTCTGGAAATGAAATCATGATTAGCTATCTAAACTGAAGGAATTTACTGTATCTAGTAAATCTGAAGATAATTCAATTGTCAGAACTTTTATCAGCCACACATACATGAAGATACTGAAAGATATTGTCCTCATCTGAAAAGCATTCAAAAATATTTAAGTGAATAAATAAATACAACAACTATATACAGTAGAACCTCGATTATCCGGACTAATTGAGGATGAAGGTAGTACGGATAAGGAAAAATCCGGATAATCGAAACAAAAACTTTAATTTGTCTTTTAATGATAATACAACACGTTTTCTTTTCGATGACATATCGGTAATATTAAAAGTAAATACTGTATTTAAATCGTGATCAAATTTTCAAGAAACAAACGTTCGTATTGAATTTGGACTACTACTGACCAACGCTAACAGACTACCTATTGTTTAAAAGGCCCTCTGGTGGCGCAAGAAGACGGATTTTATAAAATAAAAAGCAGTTGAAACTGCATTTTTATGAATAAAAATTTGACAAACTATTTATCGTTTTATGACGAGTAAAATTTTTTCGTCGCGTTCGCGGCTTTTAAGTAATGCATAAACCTTCGAGGCGCGAGGCCCTTCGGACCGCGAGGCATAGGCGGTGGCCCACGTCGTCCATGCCTTACGCCGCCCTTGGTCATAGAAATGATGTAATTTGAATATAAATTATTTATAAATACGTATGTCAAGTTATATTTTTATTACTACGTAAAATATATTTAAGAGTTTACGACCACTGTGCTGGGTGAGACGTTGTTGAAACAAAAAAAGTTATGCATTCCATCACGTACATAAACAGTGTCGTAATTCGCCAAGTGCAAATCAGCAAATTCGTAAAATTTTTGTTTATTTTGAACAATCCAGATAATCGAAAATCCGGATAATGGAGGTTCTACTGTATTTGGTTTTATAAATTTATAAGTTTTGATTATATTTTTATCCAGTCTGAAAAAATTTGATGTTTATTCTTTACTCCAACACTAAACAATAATATCAATTTAGACAATAGAAAACTTTCAATATAATTGTATGAATATGATAAATAATACGTGAACAAGTTTAGAGGAGAGAAATCAGATTGGTCAGTGTCAAATCAATCTTATTCATATGCACTTTTATACATTTTTAATAAATTTATTCGTGAGATATTATTAACAAATCATTAATTAAAAGCAATTTTTCTTCAAAATACATTTTTTAAATCATATTTTATTAAATATCATTACTAAAATTAATCACATCTCTTAAATTTATAATAACCACACACATATACAAATTTTTAGCAGTCTAATTTTAATTTGAATTTATTTTAAAATGAAAAATCATAAGCTCCTATAAGCTCTGATGAGATTTTAACAATTCAAGTTCAAATAAAACAGTATGAAAAAATGATTAATTAAACTCTGTATGGAATTTTGATTCACACTGCTAATACCATGGGTTATTATCTATAAAGTAATCAATAAAAGTTGTAAAAACAAATTTCAACAATTTTGTTTTATAATTATTAATATAGTTAAAATGTTAAAGTTGCACTATATTTAAAATTTTAATTTGTTGTAAATGTTGGATTATTACAATTTATTTTATTAATTTTTAGTCAAAAGATTTTATAATTTATTTGTGATGTATTTATAGTTTTCAAAAACAATCTTAAAATAAATTTAAAATTTCAAAATAGCTAAATGAGAACTTACCATTTGTTGACAGTGGGCTTGCCAACATTCATTCATTAATTTAAGGAAAGATAAGCTATCCATATAAGCTGTATAATGGAGTTAAAGAAATATAAAATATGAATTCTATATATATATATATATATGTTACCGGTCAAACTAATTTATCCTACACGTGTCAGGATATACTAGTTTAGCCTAAATACTTTAGGCTTAACTAGTTTGTCCTAGGCCGAAATGATTTAGAATTATTATTTAAGTCAGGCCTGGCCAACACAAATTGTTTCGCGGGCCACTTTGATCAAGCGTAACATTACAATGGGCCACAATTTAGGCAAACAGGCTTTTAAAAAAGTAAAACGAATACAAAATGAATAAGATTTCATTGTTATACCAAGAGTTCGTACTCGCACTTGCGTATTATAACAATGACATGCAAATTTTCATTTATTTAATTGTTTTGGTATACACAAAATGGAAAACAAAAGTTTTAACAGATATATAATGTTGCTTAGCATGCCACACAATTTAATGTGACGGATTGCAAGTTGGCCAGGCCTGATTTAAGTATATTAATGGTTAAAATAAAATTAAAAGACAATCAATTAGATGAACAATATTTATTCATATATAGTCTACTTAATTATAAAAAAACAGTATTGCTTAGAAGTGACACAACACTTGTACAAAACTATAAAATAAAATAAGCTAATCAGTACTTATCAGTTTGTATTTTTTTATGAAGCCATGCACTTTTAAAGGTAATTAACTTTTGAAATTATTTTCAAAAATTCAAACAAAATAACTTTTAAAGTCAAACTAAAATTAAAAATGAACTTGTTTGTGTTTCTTAGTGTAACATATAAAATATTTAATGTTTTATTTATTTTTACAGGGTGGGTTAAAGTGTACCTAGGTAACCACAATGGCGGCACTTCGGACTGTTCTTGCTCACAGCGGACTCCTCCCGAAGGGGAGCCACCGGCAGGCCGCCCATTGTTTAACGTCACTAGTTATTGATTCACAGTAGTTCTTGTACAAAAGAAAAAACAAGAAACTTGTACTAAAAATGTAGTTAACCTAACCAAACCAACCTAACCGAAGCACCGCCATTGGGGTTACATAGGTACACTTTAACCACCAGGTGTAATGTGGTGTCATTTCGAATTACACAAAATAAGTTTTTTTTTTTACACTGGCATTTATTTGTAGTATATAAATCAGTTCGGCCTAGGTCAAACTAGTTAAGCCTAAAGTATTTAGGCCAAACTAGATTATCCTAGGCTAAACTAGTATATCCTGACATGCGTAGGACAAACTAGTTTGGCCTGAAATCGAGTTTAGCCGGTAACATATATATATANAGATCTATATATATATATATATATGTTACCGGTCAAACTAATTTATCCTACACGTGTCAGGATATACTAGTTTAGCCTAAATACTTTAGGCTTAACTAGTTTGTCCTAGGCCGAAATGATTTAGAATTATTATTTAAGTCAGGCCTGGCCAACACAAATTGTTTCGCGGGCCACTTTGATCAAGCGTAACATTACAATGGGCCACAATTTAGGCAAACAGGCTTTTAAAAAAGTAAAACGAATACAAAATGAATAAGATTTCATTGTTATACCAAGAGTTCGTACTCGCACTTGCGTATTATAACAATGACATGCAAATTTTCATTTATTTAATTGTTTTGGTATACACAAAATGGAAAACAAAAGTTTTAACAGATATATAATGTTGCTTAGCATGCCACACAATTTAATGTGACGGATTGCAAGTTGGCCAGGCCTGATTTAAGTATATTAATGGTTAAAATAAAATTAAAAGACAATCAATTAGATGAACAATATTTATTCATATATAGTCTACTTAATTATAAAAAAACAGTATTGCTTAGAAGTGACACAACACTTGTACAAAACTATAAAATAAAATAAGCTAATCAGTACTTATCAGTTTGTATTTTTTTATGAAGCCATGCACTTTTAAAGGTAATTAACTTTTGAAATTATTTTCAAAAATTCAAACAAAATAACTTTTAAAGTCAAACTAAAATTAAAAATGAACTTGTTTGTGTTTCTTAGTGTAACATATAAAATATTTAATGTTTTATTTATTTTTACAGGGTGGGTTAAAGTGTACCTAGGTAACCACAATGGCGGCACTTCGGACTGTTCTTGCTCACAGCGGACTCCTCCCGAAGGGGAGCCACCGGCAGGCCGCCCATTGTTTAACGTCACTAGTTATTGATTCACAGTAGTTCTTGTACAAAAGAAAAAACAAGAAACTTGTACTAAAAATGTAGTTAACCTAACCAAACCAACCTAACCGAAGCACCGCCATTGGGGTTACATAGGTACACTTTAACCACCAGGTGTAATGTGGTGTCATTTCGAATTACACAAAATAAGTTTTTTTTTTTACACTGGCATTTATTTGTAGTATATAAATCAGTTCGGCCTAGGTCAAACTAGTTAAGCCTAAAGTATTTAGGCCAAACTAGATTATCCTAGGCTAAACTAGTATATCCTGACATGCGTAGGACAAACTAGTTTGGCCTGAAATCGAGTTTAGCCGGTAACATATATATATATATATATATATATACACACATACATACATACATACAGAATAAAAAAACTGTATTCATAAAAAGTGAGATATTTGCCTGACTGACGTCAGGCAAATATCTCACTTTTCAATGCTGACAAAAGAATATACAAACATGTACTATATAAAAAGTAAACATACTGCGCACACACGCAATTGTTTTTTCTGTATTGTACACAGATTCAAAAGAGCTTGACTCAAATTTTCAACAAAACTGTAATATTAAAAATTGCAAATCAAGCATTTTTCACAAATTGCTAAAACCTCCAATGAGAAATTATACTTTTTATTTCTTATGCTAATTGTACAATATCATCAGTGCACAATTCTGAGTTCTCATGGGGTATTGTGATTGAAGGATCAATTCTGAATGGACTGGAAAACCTGAAGATTGTTTCATTATTTTTTTAAACCATATCTTACTTTATTCAAATGTAATAAATATCTAGCTAATTTATATATCTATATAAAGCTAATTTTACAAACTTTTCTTTGTTGCTATTTCTAACATTTTTCAATCAATGAATTAATTAAAAGATCTTAAAAGAAAATTTATAAATTTATTCTTGTTCAGAAAAATTTATATATTAAGAAATATCTTTATATGCAAGTACTTGATTGATTTATTAATACAAAGCATCCAGCATATTAAGCTTATAATTAACTACAATTCTGTCCAATATAGATGGGAATTGGAGTTGGCCAGCATGAAACAAAAGATAGAAAATGACATTCTGTTTCCTCTTTTTTATGGTAAATTTTGAAGTCTGGGCCAGCTTGAATTAAAAAAGGAATTTTATCATAATCAGTAATAAGTTTTTGATTATACTTTTTAACATGATTAAAACAGAATATGAGTTTATACATCTAATAAATCATAGTAGTTTCTAAAATGTTTATCATCATATAATTCTGAAATATTTTAATATTTTAAAAAAGTTAATAACATTTTATGTTTTACCAAATAATCTGCCAAATTATATATCAGGCCATATTAAGGCAAGGTTAATTAATAATCAGATATAAAACAATTTTGCTAGAGGTTGGCAATATTACATTATCCACAGTGTAACTGGCAACACAACTGCACAGTAAAGCAGAACACTACATGATTTTGCTGCCTAATGTGGTCTGTAACAAATATTGGTTTTCTAAAAGTTTGATGTCACCAAAACCAATCAGCAAATATCAGATAATATTAGCACCAATTTTCAATGACCAACATTCATTATTATGACTAATGGCCAGAAATGTTGTCTAGTGTTTACTCTGTCCACAAACATTGTTAGGCTTGTTGCCTAACAATGTTTGAGAACAACCCATCTCTGCCAATTGCAGTTGGCCAACAAAAAACATGTAGTATTCTTCCCACTTAAACAGGAATTCCAAGGTCTGCTATGGGCCAATTTTTTTTTTCCAGAATATTCTAAATTGAAATTAAAATTTATCATGAAGATAACTTAACTGCCTACCTCTAGCCAAACTGCTTTGTATCTGATTATTAGTTACCTTAATATAGTCCAATATACAACCCAGCAGATCATTTGGTAATACTATCTATTGGGTTGATGTATATGTTATTATATTCACAAACAGTTATTATTAATAATAATAATAATAAAGGATATTCTAAAAACTGATTAACATTGGATTTTACATGCTGTTCACATAAAAGTCGTAAGTTTTCATGAACTTGTACAGACATTTTATGAGAACAGAGATTTTCAACAGCTTGATACAGTTCTTCTTGTGAGGTACTTATTGAACGTGAAGTTTGGATTGCTATCACAGCTTCTCGTAATTTCTGCCATGTTTGTTGCTGGTAATCTTCGGGAAGTGTAGGTTTATCTAAAAATAAATATTTTCATTTTAATTTAATTTATAACAATATATTAATATTTAAGATTGTTTTTACAAAATGTATTCTGTAAGTCAAAAATATGAGATCCAATTGAAAATAATGAAACTAACTTAGAGAATGAAGGAGGAAGATAAATGTGTTATAAGAGCACTATAAACCAAGCATTGCAAGGATTGTGAAAAGGCACAGATTAAGCCGAGCAGATCCAGTTATAAGAATAGTGTATGACAAATTAACCCAGAAAATTAACTTCCATAAGAGGACAAACGTTCTACTGATAGATCAAAACTGAGATGGCTGCATAATGTATTAAACAAAATGCAAAGATTGAATTTAGAGGACTAAAGACAGAAAACCAATGATAGGAACAAGTGGAGGCTTATATTATCATCACATGATCTATTAGACCAGTGTTTCTCAATGGAGGCAATATCGCCCCCATGTGGGTGTTTTTCCATGTTGAGGGGAAGATTTGTAACAATTTATATTTCGGGGGGGCAAAAAACAATTTTCTGGGCAATATAGTAAAACATATTAAGAATAATTAGATATTTTATTTATTATATTGTACAATAATTAAACAAATAACATTATACTAGTCAATAGTCTATTCAATGCAGTACGAATTTGGTGTTAGCCTTGGCCTTCGGCATATGAATTTTAAAGTGAAGGTGGCGATACTACGTAACGGTTTTATTGAAGGGGACAATACTACGTTGAAGGGGATGATGATTCGTTAGAGGCTGAGAAACACTGTACTAGACCTAAATGTATGTAGACAGATAGAGAGATAAATAATTTTGTAAATGAATAGTTAATAGAAGTTAATCATAAGAAATTTTATACATGCACACTTAAGTATTATTATTATTATTATTATTATTATTAAAGAGCTGATTTTGTACTGCAAATAACACAAAAAATTTAAATATGTGTAAATTAACATTCCTAATACATTGTATTTTGTTACAAGTTATATTTTAAATAAACTAAATTACTAAATAACTAAATTATATTATACTAAATAACAAGCAGGAATTAAACTGGGTTTAAAATATTTTTCTTTTCTTTTTAATAAAATAAACTAGAATAAAAAATTATTACAAAACAGAGCATATAATGAATAGAGCTTTCATATTACTTAAAATAATTGGTATAAATTTGTATCTTAAAACAATTAATTTCATTATTGAAGACTGAAATATGAAAACAGGATAAAATTATCTAATACCAAGTAATAATGTAATACTGGTTAAACAAACCAATATTCATCAATAAATTATTATCCTTTTGCAAATATGATTTATAATCTGTGTTACTTCAAATCATTCGACACACACATTATTTCAATATTGTTATCAAATTTAGAACACAAGTTTTAATAATAGTGTAAATTTATTTAAATCTATTTCAAATTTAGTATTTGAAACAGATTTGAACAAATTTTTTGTCTGAATTACTTAATTTTAGTAAACACTGAAAAATAAATTTTAAGAAAAACTTCTATCCAATGATATCCAATACACAAAATTTTATCAATATAACAAAATTAGTTTGTAATGTAAAATTACATATCATCAAAATCACTAATTGCTGAAAGTAACAAGTTTTTTATGATTATGTAGAGACTGGTTTATTTCTTTAACATAAGGAATAAAATTGTAAAAATGGTGATTAAAATTAAATTGAGTTTTCCATCTGAAAATGAGTGTTTTAATCACAATATTTGCTTCAAACTGTTTCATTTTTATTTTCAGATTTGGCAATCAATTTTTTATAAAAATATAATACAGTCTTTCCTTGACTTATGATGTGGTGACTTTCCAAAAAATATTGCAAGTAAAAAAAAAAAAAAAAACAAAAGCTATAAGCAAGGTTATACAGTATGTAACGTGAATTTGGGCTATCATTGATTGCAACAGCCCAAACTCACAAGCAATTGCCATAACTGCCACGCTTAAGATATATCTTAAACTTCTCATTGAGACACAGCATGGTGTTTCGCAAACATAATGGATATACTGTAAAACACAAGAAGATATAAGATGGTACAGTATATATAAAAGAAAGTGTTAAGAAAGATCATTAATGCATCAGTAGAGCAGCTTGAATTTAAAATCTGTTTTCTCACACTTCTATTTCACTTGCATTGTATGTGCAAAATATCACATGTTGAAACATTGTAAGTCGAGAAGCATCTGTATTTCACGATTGAAAAACTCCACCTCACTAACTACAGTAGCTTTTATGTATTAAAAATCCTAAATTTGCAGATAAAATACATAGGACTTGATTTGTCAAACAAAGTGCAGTGACAAGCTAGATTTGGCCTCTACTTTCATGGATGTATAGACTTCCTGTATGAAACCACAACATTTTTTTGTTCCATTGTGTTATCTGAACACATTAATATAACTGATTCCACATGTGCACTGAAAATGAGTTCGATAAAATTTCAGACATTGCTAGATGCAAAGAAACTTCTCTTTTACCATGCACATAATCCGTAAGTTTGATTCATTGATATCCATAATTTTTTACTTCATTACCATTTTCACAGTCTAATGATAATTACTGCATAAATTATAACAATATAATGTTCATCTCACTTAAAAACTTGTAAAAGATTTAATTTTCATTATTTTTTATTAATTTTTATTCCTTTGTTTTGCAATTAAGTTATTAAGCAAAATATTTTTATTTTCACAGATCTCTGTTTGTTAATTAAAAACTACACCGGAAGATAAAT
>NW_019385195.1:93320-111196 GCF_000671375.1 Centruroides sculpturatus
CTCCGAGTGTTGCCCACTATCAAATTTAGAACACAAGTTTTAATAATAGTGTAAATTTATTTAAATCTATTTCAAATTTAGTATTTGAAACAGATTTGAACAAATTTTTTGTCTGAATTACTTAATTTTAGTAAACACTGAAAAATAAATTTTAAGAAAAACTTCTATCCAATGATATCCAATACACAAAATTTTATCAATATAACAAAATTAGTTTGTAATGTAAAATTACATATCATCAAAATCACTAATTGCTGAAAGTAACAAGTTTTTTATGATTATGTAGAGACTGGTTTATTTCTTTAACATAAGGAATAAAATTGTAAAAATGGTGATTAAAATTAAATTGAGTTTTCCATCTGAAAATGAGTGTTTTAATCACAATATTTGCTTCAAACTGTTTCATTTTTATTTTCAGATTTGGCAATCAATTTTTTATAAAAATATAATACAGTCTTTCCTTGACTTATGATGTGGTGACTTTCCAAAAAATATTGCAAGTAAAAAAAAAAAAAAAAACAAAAGCTATAAGCAAGGTTATACAGTATGTAACGTGAATTTGGGCTATCATTGATTGCAACAGCCCAAACTCACAAGCAATTGCCATAACTGCCACGCTTAAGATATATCTTAAACTTCTCATTGAGACACAGCATGGTGTTTCGCAAACATAATGGATATACTGTAAAACACAAGAAGATATAAGATGGTACAGTATATATAAAAGAAAGTGTTAAGAAAGATCATTAATGCATCAGTAGAGCAGCTTGAATTTAAAATCTGTTTTCTCACACTTCTATTTCACTTGCATTGTATGTGCAAAATATCACATGTTGAAACATTGTAAGTCGAGAAGCATCTGTATTTCACGATTGAAAAACTCCACCTCACTAACTACAGTAGCTTTTATGTATTAAAAATCCTAAATTTGCAGATAAAATACATAGGACTTGATTTGTCAAACAAAGTGCAGTGACAAGCTAGATTTGGCCTCTACTTTCATGGATGTATAGACTTCCTGTATGAAACCACAACATTTTTTTGTTCCATTGTGTTATCTGAACACATTAATATAACTGATTCCACATGTGCACTGAAAATGAGTTCGATAAAATTTCAGACATTGCTAGATGCAAAGAAACTTCTCTTTTACCATGCACATAATCCGTAAGTTTGATTCATTGATATCCATAATTTTTTACTTCATTACCATTTTCACAGTCTAATGATAATTACTGCATAAATTATAACAATATAATGTTCATCTCACTTAAAAACTTGTAAAAGATTTAATTTTCATTATTTTTTATTAATTTTTATTCCTTTGTTTTGCAATTAAGTTATTAAGCAAAATATTTTTATTTTCACAGATCTCTGTTTGTTAATTAAAAACTACACCAGGATAATAAATCCTATTAATAAACAAGGTCCAAGTAGACAGGATATACACAGAAATTTAAAAGAGTAAGGACATAGAAGTAAAAGAATTAACAGTACTAGAAAATTTAGTGTTTATTGTTATTTATAAAAAAGTTGTTATAAAAATTATAAAATTATTTCATTTTATAATTAACTTTTTTAATAAAAAGTTTAATAAATATTTGCTTGCATTTTTATTTCATACAAACTATAAAGCCACACCAACTGCCATATAATATTGAGCCACATTCTGATAATTATTATTACCAGAATATAGCCCAATATTATAAGGCAATTAGTGTGACTTTATAGTAATGAATCAGGTTTCAGAAGATGTTCATACAAACTAGTTACAGTATTGTTTTCATACAGTATCATCTGTTCAGGTACCAAACAAATTTTTTCCATAAAGAATAATATATATTAGATTAATCTGTTCCAGACCGCAAAAATACACTTATAAAAACATTTGAACTCAAACTTAACACTGATGTAACAAGAAGCTTACAAGCCTAGCATGAATAAATCATAAAAAATCCTAAACAAATAAATAGATGAAATAAATGAAAATTTATTCTCATTTTACCTGTAACTTTGGAGAGTTAATAACCTATGAAGAGAGATGTGGAAGGTGATGAGGAAGGTAAGGAGGAAGTGAGATGTTATTGTTTGGAAAGTGAATCTCAAAAATGGCAGGTATCTGGGGTTCTATCTCTTTTCTGTCTTTTTGTGATTTCTGAGATTTACTAGCTCTGTAACTAAAAACTAGTGTTGTAACAAATAGTATATTCGGCCTCAGGCCGAATAGCCAAATATTCGGCCAAACTATTCGGCTTGATTAACGCACGTAATTGGCACACAAACCGCATTATGGCAAGGATCCTGCTCTCTATTGGCTCACTGTCACTATGCTTCGCCAATCGCGTTAATTCTTGGCAGTTGTAGTGGACAGACAAGAATGTCATGGAAGTATGTGATAAATGATGATATCAAATGTGGATAACAATGAAATGACCTACACATGTAAATAACGGAAAAAGAACAGAGAAGGACCGCGAAGTGAAAATGTGAAAATAAATATGAAATTCAGTTGATAACATAATCGAACAAGACACTTGGCAAATAATTCCATCACCTACATTTACTTCTTACAGAAACGCGTTTCGGGCTTTCGCCCCTCTTCAGTCTGTTACGTCGATAGTTGTGACTTGTGTGTCCGTACTTCCCGCTCCCTTCCCCTCCCCTCTTTTTTCCCGACTTGACGGACTCCCCCGCATGCCTCGTAATTTGTAACATTACCCTTCTCCGAGTGTTGCACACAGCCTCGCCTGCGACTGTATAAACATTCTATTTTATTTTAATAATTGAAGCCAGTTTTTATGGATGTCGATGCTAAGGTTCTTGTTAATATTATTTTTGTCTATGGTAATTTCGTAGCTTTCTTTGAATTTCCTTTTGTACCAATTTTTTTCTTTGTGTACTATTGTTGCATCCTTTTTATCTATTTTGCAGTTGTGGGTCGTGCAGTGTTCGTAAAAAACTGAGTTGATTCTGTTATACTTCAGGTCTGCGATGTGTTCTTTTAGTCTTGTTTCTAATTTTCTTTTTGTTTCACCGATGTATACTTTTGGGGGTTCGCNTGTACGTGTGCTGATCTTTGTAATTATAAATTGTGAATACATGTGACTAATATTATTTTCTTTTTTATTTTGTGCATGTTACAAGTTATAAATAAATATAAACAAACAACACTAACTTGATAACATTAAATCTAAATACCAAAACGATTAATTTACTGTGTTTTGTTATTTATTACTCCTGTTTTTAGGTATTCGGTATTCAGCCGAATAGTGATTAAATATTCGGTATTCGGCCGAATAGTGAAAAATAGGCCGAATACCAAATAGTAACCGAATATTCGTTACATCACTACTAAAAACCTATCTAATAAAATTTTTGCTTTTACCAGTTTCTGAAGAGAGACATCATTGTCATTCAGCAGGTTTATAAAATTGTCTGGTTGATGTTTTTCAAGAAAACTTTGCTGTTTTCTCTCCATTTTGCACACATTTCTTTCATATAAGAGCAGTAGGGACATCCTTTCCTTCTCCTCTTGAGTTAATTTTCTCAGCTCCTTTTTTTGTAAAGAAGGATGAGTGATCCTGTTCTTTCTACACAATCAGAATATCATTTACAAAGCATTTATGCAAACATATATCAGCTTTAAAGGATAGCTATTTCAAGCTTACAGGCTACAGTTTCTGCTACAGTACCAGATCAAGAAAAGTCCATTGGAACACTTATATTTTGTAAGTAAAACTTCTTAAATTGGAAATATGATTACTAGTAATTTCAATAAATCTGTGAACAGGAAGTTATCAAACTTTTCTAATGAGTGTAGCTCCCCTCTTGAAACACAACTGCTCCAATTCAGTTATTACAGATAGATGTAATTTATCAAACCATACGTTGACATCATATCATTTATGTGTAATCCTAGTTCTTTAACAAACTGTTCACTATTCTTTACAGTAGAGCTATACATTTAAAACTTTCTTGATAAAAAAAAACTATTCAAAGCTTGTTGAAGCATTATATCCAATTAAAACATCAGAATGACTGAAGAGAAGCAAATCTATGATCAGAGATTAAAAAACAATGTAATCAATATAAAAGATTGATTCATTTAAATTCTAGAAACAGTTAAATAAAGAAAAAGTGTATATTAATACATAATCAAGTGTAACTGAAAGTTCATATCATATATACATAAGATTTTGAACATATTTATTTAAAAATATGAATCATGGAAAACCCAAAGAATAGACAGTGGATTATAAATGGCTTCCTATAAATGATGATGGTGATACGACTCCAATGCTAAAGGGAGGATCATCACTACCAACATTTATAGGAAGCCATTTTAAAAATATGGTAGAATTTTTTTTATTAAATAATAGTTGCTTCTCAACAAATTTGTTTAATATTTGAAATTATCTTGAAACTAACCACTAGAATTAGATACACGTTTAATGTAGCTGTAATACACAGTATAATAACTATTGATAACTGCGTAAAGAAGTCTTTTTTAAATACCTAAAAGAAAAAGAATCTTTTCCTTCTGTTAGTACAGTATTCCAATTTTTAATTTGATATAAAAACACTAGCATCTTTCTTAAAAGCATCAATATTAGTTTAAATTTTTGTTATAAAATAAAACTTTCAAAAATATTTTGAATTTTATTCTATAATTATACAATCTATTCTAATTGTATTTGTAAAGTTATATGATAGCACAGACTATACAGGACCAGATAGCTAACTTTTGTAGACCTCTACAGTAGTTAGAAAATGGCTCTCAGTTTCTCCAAATAAATTTATCAGAATTATTTTTTATAAAACAGCAACCACACTCCGAGTTGTATATAGCAAAATATGACCTACTTGAACCTATAACCGGTGCGTACAGAGTTTAATCTTCCAAAACAAATGTTTTCTTAACCCCTTCTGGGCTCTTAAGGTAAATCAGCTGGATTGAACATGAAGACGAAAAATTTGAACAAATCCAAACGCTGTTGAGTTTGAATTGTTCGGTTTGTTTTCATATTCGGTCAAGTGACGGGTTTAAAAGAGCTCGAACTTAATGATCATGTCCAAACACAAAAGAAAGTTATGTCAAAATACAAAACATACATGAGAGTGAGATAAATAATTAATAATGATCTCACATGTTCCCCAGTAATTTTTCTTTATACACATAATAAATAGTATAATACTATCACTCCTTATGCAGTAAGTTCTGTCATGCCATGGAAAGGCCAATCTTGTCTCTTGTATTAATGCATGAGGATGAGTCATACGCCTTAAAAATTTCCATCTCCTCTAACCATTTCAGGTGGTCAATGTGCAGTGTGGTAACAATTAATTATGCTCTAGTGAGATCATTATTAATTATTTATCTCACTCTCACGTATGTTATGTATTTTGACATTCTCTTGCGTTTGGACATTGATTGTTAAGTTTGAGCTCTTTAAACCTGTCAGGTGGCGGAATATGCAAACAATTCAAACTCAACAGCATTCAGATTTGTTCAAATTTTTTGTCTTTGTGTTCGATCCAGCTGATTTACCTGAAGAAGAACCCAGAAGGGGTTAAGAAAACATTCGTTTTGGAAGATTAAACTCTGTATGCACCAGTTATAGGTACAAGTAGGTCATATTTTGCAATTATTTTTTAACATTAAACACAAATAATTTTGTTTTTTAAATATATAAACACAAAATTATATGCTTAATATGAGAAATTAAAAACTTAAATTCAAAAATTAATTCAGACTTCTTAAAATAATTTGTATTTTATCTAAATAAAATACAAATGTATTTTCACCTAATAAAGGTGATTGCTCTGCAAACACTTTTCAAATGTTGGCTATTTTATCCTATCTAATTTGCACTTGATAATGAATAAGCAAAAAAAATATTTGCCAGATTTATAAAGTTTATTCTGGTAATGTTGGAATAAACAATTCTTTTTATTGTAAAATACTTTTGTTTGAGTCTAATGGATACTAATCATATAACTTGCTGATGAAGAAAATGACTGTAAAAGGCACACTTTTAAAATATTATTATATTATTAACCTTCACTTTATACTAAGAGAAATCTTATGGATGCATTGCTCCAAGAAAGTTTCTCCAAGAATAGTAATAAATAACATTTAATCTAAACAAAAATAAAATGATTTAATTCTAATTTTCAAAAACATAACTTTATTTAAACACTTCAATAACAACATATTAATATAAATAATTTTACAATACATCAAAAAATTATAATTTAACTAAATTATTTTAATTATTACTTATAAAAATATATTAATAATATAAAACTGTAATTAATATATGCCTAAATTGAAATCATATGTATTTTTAATGCCATTTATTTGACTGGAATGACTTTGATGAACTAATTTTGGAGCATTTCATATTGAAAAGTTAGAATACTACAATAATTGTTAGAGATGTACGATTGTTTGGTAATCGTTAATTGTACTAATTGGCTACTCTATCAATCAATCAATCATTAAATGACAATTCTGCAATAATCAGAATAAATGGTAAATAACCATTCCATTGGAAAAACAATTTAATTATTTTTAATTTAAAAAGTAATAAGCATCAAAAAAAAATGATGAATTATCATTACTAATAAAGTTAAGATAATTATAGTAACACATCCAATTTTATTGAAGCCAGTAACTTTTTGTATCTATGCTTTCAGTCTGAAATTTTTATTCAAACTGAAAATATTCTATTACAATACTAATAAATTTTTAAAATATATATTTTTAAGGAATAAGCTTCAATCACAGTCATAGCCAATTATCATATCTGACTGATTAATTTTCAGTGCATCTGCCTATTTTTGAAAAATATTTTCATTTTTAAACAAGTAGATTGTTATTACATAACAAAACAATATGAAATCATTGGCAAACTAAACTGCACTTGAAAGAATATCTGATGTTTGGAAATAATTGTGACATCAATAAATTAATTTATCAATTAATAATGAAAAAACATGAGCACCAAAAATAGTAAAATCATCATGCCTGTTTGTTTAGAATGGCATCAGTATAGAATTGGCAAGAAAGTATACAATCCTTATTCTACATTAAAAAAGATAATGAAACATTATCTCTGGCAAGTTTTCTCTGTTGCAAGAGACTAAGGGAGAAAAGACAGGGTACATAGTAATCAAGAATTAATTTAATTAAGAATCCTTTTAATCAATGAACCTAATTGTTATTTATATGCCAGTTGCATCAGTTTTAATTCAATTATATAGCCAATCATACAGTTCTCATTAGCATAAGCAAGCAGGCCTGCTAGAATATAATGCAGACAGAATGCTAAGCAAAAGAGAATGTGATTTCCTTTATTATTTGAATATAAAATGATACTAGGTCCTTTCTATATTACAGCGGTGCAATCATGCTGTGCATCTGCTAGTATAATGAATAAATCAATAGGAATTCTGGTGTTTCTTACTAACCAATGATGACAAAGAACAAAAACAACAAACAATGAAAGTATTTCTCTTCTTTGTAAACAAATTGAATCTTTGACTACTAAAATTTTTAGTAGTAACCCATTTTTAGTAGTATTATTTTTCAATATTTTCACACAACTTTAAACTGTAAATAAATAATAAAATANTTTACTGATTAATATTTAGAATAATAATTATTAATCATAGATAAATAGAATACCATAATTATTAAGGATGGGGTGATTATCAAGTTAATCAATTAACAATGAATGATTAATTGGGATTATATAATTAACCATTAACTAATCGTTGTCAAGTATTTTTCTTAAATATTTTATAAAATTTTAAAAATTTAAAATTTTATAAAATATTTAAGAAAAATACTTGACAACGATTAGTTAATGGTTAATTATATAATCCCAATTAATCATTCATTGTTAATTGATTAACTTGATAATCACCCCATCCTTAATAATTATGGTATTCTATTTATCTATGATTAATAATTATTATTCTAAATATTAATCAGTAAAAAACAAAAATTGTATAATTGCCATGCAAATTTTTCTATATCACATACTGAGGCTCACCATCCTTGATACAGGCAGTATCATAAAAAGATTTCAAATAAACATTGACTTTTTCTATATGTTTATCACTGTTTACAAGAATTATTAACATATCTAGTCTTTAAGATGATTTAGACCAGTGATAAACAAACTGCTGTTTCCAAACTGCATATATTTTCAAGAATTCCACAAACACATTTAATTTTTGATAAAATTGTTAAATTGATAATATAAAAAAATTGCCATTTTGAAAAAACATTTTAAAATTATTTCTTTAAACAAATTTAAACTGTGATAAGATTTTATATTTAAAAATAAAGGTTAAGATTTTAAAAAGTTGTCTGTATTAAATCCCTTTCTTCCACAGTTCTGCAGAGTTTCCTGGATATTGAAAATTTGATATCTGACTTGTCTTGGCCAATATAAAAAAAATAAAATAAAAATTTTAACAAAAATAAAATATATATATATCTTTATCAGAAGTAGTCAGTAGTCAGCACTCTGCTAAAATTGTAGATCATTTCTTTATGAACAGAAAAAGATACACATTCAGGAACAACACTTGGCAAGATATTTTGTTCCAAAGTTTTCCTTTCATTTTTTTCAGTTAGACAAGACAACCAAAAAAAGATATCATATCTCACAACAGAATGTATGTTAATTCTTGGTTTATTTTTTGCTCTTGGAGACACAATCTATTATACAATATTAAGTCAGTACTGCTTCAGTCATTGTTTATTTCTATCAAATATATATCATTAAATCTATAATCAGTATTCTCATACTTGAAATATACCTTATGCTATATAAATATCATTTTCAGTTACTTCAACTTGCTCCAAGAAAACCTTTAACATGCAGCTTAATTTTGCTATCAACTAATGTTTTCGGACTGCTTCACTGACCTTCTTCAGGTTCGTTCTTAATTTAACGGAAAGACAAAAATCTTCATTTGAGATGAAAGTTCTTTTTCTTAACAGAAAGCTTCTAGAACACTTATCTTTAAATCAAATCATCTTAGATTTGATTTAAAGTCAGTGAAGCTGTCCGAAAATGTTAGTTGGTAGTAAAATTAAGCTGCATGTTAAAGATTTTCTTGGAGCAAGTTGATTTATGATAGTAAGTACAGTTTGTTTAGAAGTTATATTCAGTTACTTCTTATAAACAAAACCACTAAATACATCATTTAACATTAACAAACTTATTTAAAGATACTATTCTGATTTTTTTGCCACTACTCAAAATTTATTTCATCAATTTTGAATAGTATTTACAAGTATAAGAACAAGTTTCAGGAATCACATCTCAATAAGGATTACTCTTTGGCTTACCATACTTTCTGGTGTATAAGACGATCTCTGACTTTTACAGTTAAAATATAGTGTTTGGGTTATACTTGCCATATATGACAACACCTGACGTATAAGATGACCCCTGACTTTTGAAAAGATTTTCCTGGGTTAAAAAGTCATCTTATATGCCAGAAAATACAGTACTTGAAATTTTTGCCCATATGGAGATTGTCTATAACAGAATTATCATTTTACTTCTGAGAGATAAAATATTAGGATATTTTAATATTTTAATCAATATATATTTTCTTCACTGATATGATTAAAATTCTTTTAAAAACAAAACTTTACTAAATCATTGTTTTGATTTTTAAATCAGTTTATTTTATTTTGATGTCAGATTTATTTGAGAAGTTTAAATTTTTAAAATATTGTTATTTTGAATAATTTTTAGGAAGTAAAAATTGATTTTGATGATTTCTATTATGATTTTCAAAACAAATAAGCTATTAGAATGTTAAAAACAGACCCTTTATATTATTAAAATCACTTTTACTTTGTAAACATAATTATTTAAAATAAAGTGTGAAGATTCAATTAATTTGCTAATATTGTAATGGTGCTTTGTGCATCCTGACAAAGTACAGAGTTCTTAGTAGAGAAACTATACAGAATTTCAAAGAAAATGAAAGTTTGTCTAGTATATTGGGCCAAAGACCAAATTTAGTTTCTATTCTCAGCTTTTTGAAAGCCAAAAATATTTTGAGACTTGTTTACTTATTATTCTATGCTAATTTTATGATTTGCATGATATATATCAATTATGATTGTATAACATACTTTTACATATCCTACTGTTCGAGTTCATTATTAAATACGTTGGCAATTTATATGTTCAGTTACAGTTTTTGTTCTTGTTCATTCTAACTTTCAACTCAGTGCAACTTGGCACTTCTGAGTTTTCTACCAAAACTTAAATCAACAAACCAATTTAAAATAAGTAATAATTAATTTTGATATTCTATAATTAATTCAATGCAATTTTGTAAAGGAATAGTAAATAGGTATTTAGATATAATCATGCTAAAGCATCAAAAGGTATGTTAATTTAAATAGCAGGTAAGTTATAAAAAGATTCTATTTTTGGTATAGAACTTTTAGATAAAAAGATCAGTATTATTTTTAATAATAAAAATTTCAATCATTTTAGCATCCGAATTTCCTATCGAGTACAGATACAACATATATATTTTTTATCTAACGAAAGACCGAAAAAAAATGTCAAATTAATTTTAATTGATACGAAACGGTACGATTACATGAAAAATCAGAAACAATTCCAATTTACAAATGATTAATAATTTTCAAAAATAATTAAGGTGCAATAATACACGATTTGTTTTTCTTATCATCATCTGTTAAGAAAACAAATCAACAAAGGTAAATGCACTTTATTATAATAATGCAACAACAGAAGCTTAGTGTTTATATAAGTTACAATATACCAAATCAAAAGATCTTAAAATTATGTAATTTATAGAAAAAAAAAAAAAAGAAATCCAACATTATCTTAAAAACTTATATAAAAATTTTGATCAGTTTTAATCTATCATTTAAGCATTTATCTTAGTCATATTACTTAGATGGCACTTAAAAAAAAAATCCACTAAACTAAATAGACATTAAGTTTTTCACTCGGGACAAATAGTTAAGTAAAAGTGAAAACATCGATATATAATCCGAGACAAATAAAGGTTGGAAAACGTTTAAGACTTTTAAGAAATTCTTAATAAAATGACGATAAAACGTAATTTTTTAATACTGGAAATATAATGACTCTTAGGACTAATTTTAGGCTTAATACAGTAGAGGTCATTTCCTCACCAAAATTCCTGATTACAAGTTTCTTTGCTGATCCTGGTTTACTATTCGTTAAAGAAGCACTTTTATTCATGCCATTAGGACTATTTACATTTAAGTTTGTTCTCTTTGTATCATTCATTATCGAATCACTTTTCTGTCGTTTAGTCAAATAGTTGTTCTCTGAATGTCTCCTACGTCTGTTTTCAGACTGCTGCTCTTCGGTATGATTTATATTTGACATAGGCGATCATATCCGCGGCTATACAAGCCGTCTACTGATTGATTAAACAGTTCAATCTTAATGTTTTTTTTAAAAAAAAACGATTCCTCTCTTATTCGAAAACTCGCATTTATAACTCGCAATGCTTTTGAACTCTTAACTATCGACGGCGCTAGCCGCTATTCCGCAAACTTTCATTATTCATATTTAGCCTAAAATTCGCCAAATTACTTCATTGGGCATTGGGCCAATATTTGTTATTCTCGTTAAAAGTTAATCGATTATTTAGGAAAAAAAATTTTTTTTTCTTTCTTATTTAATTTAAATTTTATATTTAATTTTTATTAAATGATTTCCTCGTTAAGTGGAAGGCGTTACTGTTTCGGTTATATATGTGCATTGTGTAAAAAAAATATATAAATTTATAGCGCTTTTTGTTCTACTGTTTTAAGATTTTTTTAAACTTGATTCTGTTATTTTTAATCATTTAAAATTGAAATGTTAAAAATTCAAAATTCGATTTCGTGTTTGCGATTTTTTCTACCGGCATCAAATTTTGAAGTTTATCTCATTCAAAAGTTGGAATGAAACCAAATAATTTAAATAAATAAAAAATGAGCTTTCATTTATTATACTTGGATTCTGAAAGCGTAACAAATGAATGTGCAATATAATAATTTAAATTTATGTCTAAAATATAATATCTTTAAAAATATATAGCGTATAGAAGGTTTGAAAAACAAGAGTTTTTTCTTCCGCAAATTTAAGCTTGAGAAACGTTTCTAATGTAGATATACCTTAAGAGCTGTGGCTTAGAATATGGCGAGAAAATTAGATTGAAATTTTAGTTAAGAGTTAAATTTACTTAATAATTTTTCTTTTGAAAATAAATTTATTTATTTGTATGAACACGAGAATAATTTAGTAAACAATCGCATTGTACGAAATTGCAAACCTAAAAGCGTAATGTGTTACTCCTGATTGATAAAATGAAAAAAAAAATAATCCATAGGTTATGTATTTACTGGTACTTATAATGTTATTTTATATTCTTTTATGTGATAATCATTCTCTATCAAAAGAGCCCATCTTTAGAAAACAATAAAATCGAATGTACTAATTTAGATTGCGACTGTATTTCACGATCGTAAAGTGCAATTCACTCAATTTATTTAAATTTTATATAGGTTTTCATTTAATTCTAATTTAATTGTTGTTCGTCTGACTTTCTTTGCATTTAATTTTGTGTAAACATTTATTAAAATATTCCATTTTTGTGTTGCATAAAAAAAATAAAAATGAGTAAATTCGATTGGTGCGATTCTGAATGTATTCTGTATTATTGCAATAATACGTGATGGTAAAGTCTTTTAAATATATGAAATAGAATCAAATATTAAACTAAGCATTTTTATTATCGAAAAATGTACAGTACTTATCTTATTAATTGTTTCTTTCATAAATATGGTTTAATAGATTTATTGAAAATATTTAACAAATTGAAATTTGCGGTGATAACAATAAACGATAGAACCGAAACGAATCGAAAACGACATCTCCCCGCAGATATTTGAATTTTAGCCAATCATACGCTCTCTGAAAATAACGTCATGTCGCCTTTTATAATTTGTCACGCGATCTGGAGCACTCACGAATACGGTTTCTATTTCGCGTTTTAAAAAAAAATTATCTTTAATTATTAATTAATGTTTTGTAAAAATTAATAATAAATTTTAAAAGTATACATCAAATTTTATTTCTTACAGTCAAATTTATTTAATTCATAAGCGTCAAAATATAAATTCATATAAACAATGTTTACTTATTAATATAACAGAATTAACCTAGTTATTCTTTTAATCTTAAATACATTTATCATACAGAAAGTTAATATACTAAATTTTCTGTTTGGTAATGTAAAGTAGCTAACAATTTTAATAAAAAAACATAAAATCGCTTTATATAGATCAAATTATACACATTTGATATCTCTAATAAAAATATCAATTGAAATTATTTGACATATTCAAATGATAGGAATAGGTATGAGATGATATGAGTAAACTGGTCAATAGAATACGTAATCAATTCATTTATAAATCTATTTGATTTTAAATGTTACATACTTTAGAATTATTTCAAATGATTTTGTTAGCTTTATGACATTTAACATTCATACTTATCGATTAGAACCAACTAAGACATTTTGGTACAAGCTTTTAATTTAAGTGTCTTTATATTTTTAATTATTAGCTTTCATTTCCATTGTACAGACACTGCAAACTATAATATGTGTTTGGTACAATACTATGCATAAAATGGAAATTAATGATTTATAAAAAGCGAATGTAGTTTATAAACTGGTACAGTGAAAATGAAAGCGAATACTGCAAATCTTTAGACAAGTAATTTGGTTTTTGTATTAATTAAAACACATTAAAACACATGTTTGATTTTTCTGGAGCAGAGAAGTTTTGAAATAAGTTTTCTGTAAAATTTTTTCATTTTTGGCTTTTCATTGTTTACTTGTAAATTTTTATATATTTATTGTATTTCTATTTATATTTTATGTTTCATCATTTATTATTATTTATTTTGGTTTTTTTGTGTGTGTGTGTATGTGGCGTTTCCTTTATTTTGTTCTTTTATTCATATTTAATTTTGTTGTGTTCGAAATTCCGTTAAAACTTTATACTCTAACTAGAGAATGCAATTCAACGTTTTTGAGGATGGTTTGTCGAACCGTTTCTTTGGCAAAAAAGGGGTGTTGTATGTGATAAAAGTACTGTATAACCAAAATATAAAGGCACTTAAATTAAAAGCTTGTATCAAATTCTCTCAGTTGGTTCAAACTGATATGTATGGATGTTAAATGTCATAAAACTAACCAAAGCATTTTTTTTTTTTTCAATATTGTTTAATGGGTGAGTTATTAAATTCAAATTTCTCTTGAATTTTGAATTTCTTTGAATTTTGTCACGTATTTTAGATCTCGTGAAAAAATAATTAAGAGTGACATGACGTCATATAGAGAAATAATATGATTGCTACAACTTGCATAAACTTTAGAGGATCGATTGTAGAAATAGTCTACTATTTACGATTTTTTAAAATTCAAATTCAGATATTCTTAAATATTACTATATTTTTGTATATAATAAATGAAAGTTCTATTTTTGTCAAAAAGTATTACAGCCTATTTCATTTCTATTCGGCTAAACCAGTGCTTCTCAAAGTAGGTGATATTGCCCCTTGGGGAGCGTTAGGCATAATAAGAGGCGAAGGAAGCGATAGGCTCTGTCGCCTCCTACAAAGTCTATAAACGTGAGGTCAAGACACAATACCGTGATGCATCGCGGCAATCGCCATGTTGGGGCTCTTTTGGTGTGTATGGTGTTTCTAGAGTGAAGCTGATTATTTGTTTCTTTCGATCTCAATTAGTTGGATTTCTTGTTATATATAGGGTATATATTAGGGTTTCTCATTTCCCGGTCTTTTGCTTGTTCCGGGATAAAAGTGAACTGTTTCCCGGGATAGAATTAATTATTTTTAAGATACCGGTATACAAAATATCTTGAAATCAAATGATATAATTAATTTTCGTTTTTTAAAGAAATTTAATACGTTCTGCAACCTCCAAAATCATATTAATAATGCTGTCTAAGATATATATTAAAAATTACCTTTGAATTACGTAGAAATTTTCACAAATAGAAAAAATTTATCAAAGTTTGCTGGGAACTGCATACAACAAAAAAAAAATGCTTTGAATTGACTTGAGAATTTAATGAACTTAGATCAAACTTCTAACTTAATTAAAAGGTAATGTTTATTTTTTAAATAAAGCATAATACAAAATATTATTGTAAATTTTTATAAGATTTTAAAAAGCAAAGATGGTCAATACGCGGATCACTCAATCTGATTTTTATTTTAGTAATGAAAAGTCCTGCTACCGATAATGCCCTTTTCGATTAAATTGATGTCAGTGGAATTATGTCTTCTCTTAAATGCATTAAACACATGTTGTGTGTTTTTTTGCCTGTAGCCTGGAGGATTTATAATTCATTTTCAAGATTGTAGGATTTCTTTTGTTCTCTGGTATCCTTTATTTGTCTTGCTTTAATAGAAACATCAAGCCCAATAATTCGGCAGTTCGTTTGTCTTTAATAATCAGGTTTATGAAGAAAAACTTCATACTTGCGGACTTCATACTCGTTTGTATTCTTGTCCAATTTGCATAACCTGGCGTTACGCAATTATTGAAGCTACTGGGCATGGTTAAAAAGTCAGATAGCATAAGCACAATTATTCCAGATACTACAGGTTCTTACAAATGAATTTTCAGAGTCCTGTTACAAATAAGCCACATATTGATTATTGATTATTTGTGATATGCCATAACGAGCAAAGATTTAAAAAACTAATAAGTAGGTTTAAAATTAATGAATAGAAATGTATTCTGACCGTTTATGAGTTAATTATACTTTCTATTTGCAAAATTTCCTCAACTTTAACACAAAATAAGAAAAAAGTGAATTTTTAATTTAAGAAATTTGCGGGATTTCCCGGGATGAGAAGAATTTCCAGGGATATTTTCCGGGTTAAAAAAACAACCGGAATTCCCGGATCCCATTTGAGAAACCCTAATATGTATATTTAAATGGTTTTGTGTAGCATTGTAAAAATTCGATAGCCAAAGATAATTAAAGGCTTTAACTAAATAGGTTCAAAATAAACAGCTGTGTATAATAAAGTACGAGGATAAATTTTTTTCGTTTCGAAATGCAAAATTAGAGAAGAAATTTGGAAATATTTTTGATTCTATCCAGGACCGGTTCTGGACTGTTAGCTGCTTGCCTGCTAGATATTTGGCCGCCCTTGCCCCATTATGTGAATCACAAGTAGATTTATAACTTAACACAACCGATAGTAATTTACTGGTATGTTTTTATGATAGTTCTGTATAGTTGACAGGAGTTTTAAAAAATTCATGGTTAAAGTCCATAATTAACTTTTACTTGGTAGCATCATTTACAACTAAATTTAATGGATGAGAGAGACGCACGAGGTACAGAAAAAGCTCTAGAATTTATTTTTCTTAAATTTACGATTTATGTATCCGTTGTCATATAAATTTGTCTTTCCACTTCTTTCCCAAGACTACAAATATTCGAGTACAAAGTAACCGGTTTCGACTTATTTCTACTTAACAAGTAGTTAAATAATTAAGAGATTAGGGAATTAGGGACATAAGTAAAACCTCGCTGAAAGAGCCGGAATTTTACTTAATACTTACTTAAACAGAAGCTTAACCGAACCAATCTCTAGCCGAGTACAATGGGGATTGATTTCTTCGAAATATTAGATGTAATAAAGAGAAAAAATTTTCCAGTTCAACGAGAGTGACCGAAAAGTTGTAAATTTTGGAAATTTCCGTAGACACCTGGTCCTAAAACGAATTAGTTAGAAAACAAACGACGGACAATCTATTAAGTTTAACGTATTTAGATTTTTACAGCTATGGTGAGAAACGTTTAAAATCTACAACAACCGTGTCGCGTCCTTCGAGATATACTACTAATGCGACAAAAGAGGCATTTGATATTGACCGGTATCGGCACCCTGGGAATTTGGCAGTCCGCGTGTATGCACGCCCTGCAACCGTCTCTGATTCCACCCATTAGCCACTGATAGGGAGCTATTTGACTAAGTGAATTGTTTTACGATTTAAAAAGTAAAGAATATTTTGTTATTTTTATGTACAAATTTTTATGTTTCCTTACAAAGCTATATATAATTATAATTTTCTTTAAAAGTATATTCATACAATTGAAAAATATTTTGTACTAGGCATGTACCGGTACATCTACCACACATTTTATTTCACCAAGTAAGTTTTTATAATTTTATTTTTAATTGTAGTCCTTATATCGTGGCTAGCGATTCGGAATGTAACTGTGATATTAAAAATACATTTAGAGAAGTCTGTGGTTTTTACTGGCTTATCGAACGAACGATACGAATGGACTCTAGACCAGGGGTGTCCAACCTTTTAGTTTCTTTGGGCCGCATTGGAAGAAGTCAAGGAGTTTTGGGCCACAAGTATATATTATATATACTTGTGGCCCAACAAGTATATATAATATTATATATACTTGTGGCCCAATATACAAGTATACTAAAGGATTAACACATCTAGATTATAATAATAAGTATTAAATTTTTATCACGAAAAAGGATATTTTAAAAAATTACTTCTACAGACACTTTCAATTTTACTTAGAAATAGACAAATTCATTTACTATAAAAAAGACAAACGAAAATTTATTTGAAAAACACAAATATTTGTTTTATTTGGGTCTCTAATTAATAAAAAGCGACGAAACACCATTTTAAAGTGCATTTTTATTCAATTAATATAATTATAAATAATATTGATCAATTAACTGATTATTTTC
>NW_019385195.1:117617-139869 GCF_000671375.1 Centruroides sculpturatus
ATACATTCTAGAACAACTTTTCTATATATAATTTTTTTTCAGATTATTATTATTATTGTATATAATTTTAATTTTATTGTATTTTAAATCTTTTAAATTATACATAGAAATTATTAATTTATAATAATATTGAATGGATTTTTAAATAAATAAATAATAATAATAAATAAAAAATTACAAACATGTTTCATTCTAAACACTGTAATCGTAATTTGATAAAATCCATTCACTGAATCGTGATCTCGGGTTATCACGTTACTCGCCGAGAACGTGCGAAGTATGGAACAAGATGGCGGTCGACTTGGGGAGTGTGCGGGTAGAAGAGCGTTTAAAGATTAAAATCGGTGAGTTAATTAAGTTTTATTTCATTCGTTTAGGTTGAATTATAAATAGAATATTAACGTGTAATTTTTTAAACGTATAAAAATGGAAATAATGGCTTTCGTGAATTCATTTTAAGCCACTTCCGATGTTGTTTATGCGTCATGAATGAATGCAAACAGGCAAAATATTTCAAAAAAATAATAAATAGAAAAAAAACCTAAACAAAGTTTTTTTTTTTTAAATCATTTTCTTCACGATAGAAATACGAGAGGAAATTGATACGATTCGTATGATCTTATTAATGTATGTGATTTAAATTTCCTAGAAGTCTAATGATTTTATCTTCCTCTTTTACATACTTTCATTACATTCTTATATGATCTTGTAATTTGAAAACCGTATAAAACTTTATATTAAAATATTAACTTATGTATATTTAATGAATGCAATCAGAAACATGTTCATATCATTAAACTTTAAAAGACAGATAGATTACATGCAGCTATCTCATCATTATGAAAAAGATTACTCATTGATATGAATAAAATCACCTAAATTCGTGAGTTGGTGACCTTCATTCTGACCTTAAATATAATTTACTATACACAAATAACTGCTAAATGAATATATTTTGAATCTTCTTAATGAATTCTCTTTTTATTATTACTTTTTAAATTGATTTATATGAATTTATAGAAAATTAAAATGAATTAGCATGTTCTGATGATAAATTTTAATTATTTATAAGAAATTTCTAAGTATTTCTTCTTAGAATAACATGTTACTTTGAATCAAATGTTGTTTATCAGTAATTCTTTGAAATAAAATGAATGATTTCTTATCAGTTTTTAATCATTCTTTGATAATATGTGATTTATAAATTTAAATGATTCGTTTGGTTATTACGTATAATTTACCGGAATGTAATTATTCTTCGAATAATTTATGTATGTAAAATACTTAACATTTTAATTAAAAATTTAATTAAAACAGAGCTATATTTTATTGGCTTACTTCCATGCACACAAAGCTAGAACTATTTAAAATAAGAGAAACAAAACCTTTCACACTTTATTTCTAGCAATCTTAATCCATAAGAACAAATGCTTTTGGCCATTTTGAATGGCTTTCTTCAGGTACAATCTGTATTCTCTCTTATTGGCTTACATTGAGAACCTATCCTATGTATATATATTATCCTAGGAATGTATACAAACTATAACTTAAAAAATCATATGTTTTATAAATAATAGATTCAAAGTATTAGGTAAGTGCTTTGAATCCTTATGATTAAAATGGTGACCTATTAGTTTATAAATAAAAGTCTGCCTGATTCTTATTTCATGTTTTTGGAAAGAAAATAATTTATGGATTATTCAAAAAATACATACAGTACATACATAAAGGTTAAAAAATATACAAGTGGTAAATTGATGGTTTAGGGATTATTGATGTGGTTAATTTTAACTATAAAATACTTTTGAAAAATAAGATGAAACATTTGAAAATATTTGTTTATTGGTAGTCAATATAAATTTTCATTGTTTCCAGTTGTTAGAAAATAATTCAGTTATTAATAATTGTAAGTTATAATAATAATTTATTATAACATTATAATTCAAGAAAATGAACTAATTTTAAAACAGTTTTTAAAAAGTTACTATATACACTATTAACAAAGTTATAACAAAATTAATACTTGTATTTATGAGAAGTATTTTTGCCTTTTGAAAGTTTTATTGTTAATGAAAACTATCATGTTAAAACTATGTATTAAAACTACATATGTTATTTTTTCATATTTAAATTAGTAAATAACATAATAATAATATAAATAAATAAAAGAAAAGCAAACATGAAGAATATTGATAGTGAAGAAGAAATATATTAATATAGAAAAAAGACTCCTGCTACAGAATGAAAGTTCCATATATCAAATTACAAATGGAAGATTATTTTTCAGAGGATTTGTAACAAAAATTTGAAATGCTTGAGTGTGTATTCTAGTGAAATGAAATGAAAATAATTTATAAATTAAAAGAAAACTGAAAGATAAATGCTTATTAAAAACTAATGAAAATTTTATATTTAGATGTTCCATGTACTAATTAACATACAGTAACTTGAGATTTGTTGAAAATAATGAGTAAATAATCTTAAGTAGTTAGTCATGTAAAGTCTTAAGACAAAACAATGCTAAGAATAAACTCATTAATGCAAGTGCCTTTATTAATAGGCCTTTTTTTCAAGCATACATTCTAGAACAACTTTTCAAATTTAAACATGTTTGTAATTCAGCAATGGTACATTATAATAAAAATTATGTTAAAAAATATTATTATTAATATAAAATTACTGAAGAAAAGAATTAACCTATCATCAAAATAGCATCAAAAATATATCAAGCAATGTATATGATACTGTATTCACTGGGTGTTGTCAATTGTTTTTTTTTAATCATTTTTATGAGAAACAAGGAACTCACTTGATTATAGCATTTTATGATGCTGATTACATCTCAGAGTTTATGATTGAGGTCTAATAAGAGAATTTTAGCAATTTTGGTGGATCTTTTGTCTGTTGTTATCTCTCTCTCTCTCTCTCTCTCTCTCTCCCTCTNATAACGAAAAAGGATATTTTAAAAAATTACTTCTACAGACACTTTCAATTTTACTTAGAAATAGACAAATTCATTTACTGTAAAAAAGACAAACGAAAATTTATTTGAAAAACACAAATATTTGTTTTATTTGGGTCTCTAATTAATAAAAATCGACAAAACACCATTTTAAAGTGCATTTTTATTCAACTAATATATAAATAATATGTAGCCCAAGAAGTAGCCAAAGCGCCAAATGATATTTTTTACCTCAAACCAAAAAAAGTAGCCACATTTGGCGCAAATGTAGCCAAATCTTGCAACGTTGAAAAAAATACTAAATAAAGCTGGAGTTGTGACTCAAAGAATTATAGACCAAATGCGGGGAAAACAGAGAAAAGACAAAAGATGAAAAAGTGAGAAAGGTTGGAAAATTAAGGGTTCATATTTGCTTAACAGAAGATCTATTTAACGTTTCTTACTACTACATCTTTTGTCCTTTCTCACCTTTCCCTCCTTTCCCAAATTTGGGTCTATAATTCTTTGAGTCACAACTCCAGCTTTATTTAGTAATCCTTCCTCATTCACACATCTCCAATTATTTGAAAATATTTCCTTTCCACTGAAAAATAAAATATGAATAAAGGTTTACGACTTTGTGAAACTTATTTTTTGAGTTTATGCCGTTGAAATAAATAAATAATAAAAAAATTAAAACATTTGTCAGTTTTGTTTACACGTTTATTGGGCCGCATTGGAACTTGCCTTGGGCCGCATGCGGCCCGCGGGCTGGACACCCCTGCTCTAGACCATCACTGACGCGCATTAACTGATTGCCCCTGGAAGTCGGCTTCTTACAGAAACACAGCTTCCCTATCATCAAATGTCACGGCACGCCACTGGTAAATAGACAAATTCATGAACATGAACGATTGGAATCTTACGAATGCACTAATTATTTCTAAATTTTATAGACATAATTATATATAACTTAAGACACTTTTTAAAACCAATCGAAACCTAAACGCTCTATATAAAGGTTTTCTTATTTTTAATCTCGGCACTGTTGACGAGGATCTTTTAATCATGCTCATCACGGAGGTAGACGAGGGGTGAAGAACAGGGAAAACATATCTAGGACAAACCATCTGTAAAAAGTTTCTGGTTTGCCAGATTTGATTACAGGCCCCCAAATGGGAGGATGACGTTTTTAAAGCCTTGGCTATTATTTTTTTTTCTTTTTTTAACTCTTTCCGCTCTGTGGGCACTAAAAGGGTCTCTTTTTGCAAGCCCATTATGGGTTCGGCCAAGCCCACAGTGCGGCTGCCGGGTGGTGAGGGACGGGGCCCGACATATCCAAACGGACCACCTTCCGAAAAATTCCTGGGGATTTTTTCGACCCGTTCGGATTCGAACCCAGGTTCCTCAGAGCGGTAGGCTGCCACCTTGACCGCTCGGCCATCCGGCCACACGGCTATCCATTCATAAAGCTATACAGATTATAGAATGTCAAACAAATATTTATCATTAGAGGCAATATTATGCTATAATTTGAGTAGTATTTCGATATTTCCGATTCATCAAATCATCTGTTATCATTAAATATTAAGATATTTATAGTTTTAAACTATTAAAATATTATTTAGTTTAAGATTTTTACGATAAGTTATTATATAACAAAAATGTAAACATGTTATTAGCAAACGTTAAAAATTGGTTTTGCTTATACTCTTCCTATTCTAGTACAATAAAATTATTTAAAATTAATTAATAAATTTTCAGAAATTATTTATTTGAAATGATTGGACCGAAATCAAATTATAATAGGAAACTAAGAATGACTAGATAATGTTCGAGATAGTAAAATTGTTAGTCGTTCTAGACCTAGAGGAACTGATTTCGAATCTCTGTCGTTTCAGGAATGTCATAGATGGTTTGACTCGAATAAGTCAAGCTCGACTTTCATCACCCCTATAAACCTAGTGAAACTCATGAATGTGAAAAATGCCTTCTTAGTACTCGTTGGATCACCAAAGTGGCTAAGGCTGTCCACATATTTCTCCGGGAGCAAGTGGGAAAATGAAAATAGAACGGTTAAGATGCAAGCAGCTTTTGCAAGTTATAATGTAAAAGCTATTAACAATTTTGTGACTATGATTTGACTGTCAAATGTCTATTTTTAAAATTAATATTCATTAATCACATAATTTTAACAGGTTTTTTCTTCCATTCCATGTTTTGCCGGCCACTAACCGCATTGTATAGAATTGATGAGATTCTAAACTGATCCGGATATTTATGATTTTTCATAGATATTTTAGATCGAGTCATGTGATGGCTTGAGTCCTCCATGACTTCAAACTTTTCCTCCATATCTCGCAGCCTCTAGCCTAAGATATAAGCTTATGATAGGTCCTAAATTGTAAGACAACTCTGATTAATTTCTATCCAACTTCTCCTCGTTATCTCCTTGGTCTCATCCCTTCTATTCTTTCGTAGAGAGCTCTGTTAGGTAGCCTTTCTGGCTTCATTCGTTCCATGTGTCCAAACCCACATAGTTGTTTCTTAGTTATTCTTCTCGTGATCAACATGTTGATCACGAGAAGAATTTTGAAGTTCAAGTCCTGCCTAACTCTCTCGTTAGTCTTCAGTTCAATCCATTTGGTTTCATTTATACGTCGTAGGCATTTCATCTTAAATGCAGCCAATCTCTTCTCTTCCTGTTTGTTCAGAATCCACACTTCTGAGGCATAAGTTAGGGTTGGAACACTAATAGTGTTATAAAGTTTGATTTTAACTTCTTTAATGAACTTTTTATTATTCCATATTTTATTCAGTCTGTTAAATGCAATTGCTAACCAGTGCTTAATCATTTCTGTTACTTAAATTGTCAGTGATGAGGGCTCCAGGTAACTAAATTTATTTACCTGTTCAAAAAGTTTTCCTTCTAATTGTACATTTAAAGTTTACCTGCTTCTAGATATCATCATTATTTTTGTTTTATCAATATTAATCAACATATTGAATTTTTTTGCTACTTGATTCAGCTTTACCAATGATGATTCTATTTTACTTTTTAAATTTGCGATCAAAGCTAAGTCATCCGCATACTTAATATGGGCTAGACTATATCCATTTAAATTAATACTATCCAAATCAGCTAGTGTCTTATCAGATATTTCTTCAAGGTAGATGTTGAAATGGAGGAAAAGAGCCGGCATTGTTGTAATTTTTTCTTCATAGTTATCTTGTCAATGATCATACTACTGTATTTTACTATGCTATTAGTGTGATTTTAAATGATATGCCAGAAAGCGTAGAATCTCGTTATCTATGGGTGTTTATTTCAGGATCTCCAGTAGCTTTTCTCTGTTCATCGAATCAAATGCCTGTTTAAAGTCTATAATGCAAAGGCATAATTTATGATTATATTTTCAGTGTAGATCTGCTAGCCTGAATAAAGTAAATATTCGGTCAATTGATGCTATTCTGACAATATCTCAACTGACAATATTGCAGGAAAACTTAAAGAGAATAACCAAGTTTTCCTGCAACATTCTCAGTTTCCCTGGTTTGTATAAAGATCTGATATTGATCGTGACAATATGCCGAATTTGTTTGCTTGAGCACATATCCAACCTATGTAAAACTCGGTTTGGTGCATCGGCAGTTTCGGACTCAATAGCATTATCTTATTTCTTCAATTGTTGCGTTTTCATGGAGGTTTAAGACACAGTAGTGTAGCCGACTTTTCAATCCTCTGCTATACCTTTTGGTCCACGGCTCCTTATTCTTTATTCGGGACGTCCGTTAGCGATTTCTTCATTCGTGAAAACGGACGGACACTGTTTTCTCGCAAAAAATTCGACCAAAACAAAATTGAAAATATTTGAACTTTTCTGTTTCTGTTTAGTTTTTGGTTGTAATTTAATTAATAGCACAACTTTTCGTAGTGACATCAACAAATTGAAAGTCGTTTCGACATTTTCAACAAGTTTCAACATTTAAGAAAAATGGCGGAAAAACAAATGTTGCATTAAGAAGTTACTTGTAATGAACAGAAACGAAGAAACTTAAACAAATGTCTTCTATTTTGAATATAGTAATTATTTTCCGTTAATTATTTTAGTTGGTTTTCATGTAGTATGGAGATTAGCCGTAATAGAAATTAAAATGAAACAAAATGATGTAGTTCTTCATTTTTTCTTATCAGTTTGTTTTGATTAACATGGAGTTCAGGAATAACACAGTAGAATAAAAAGTTTTCGTGGTTTCATTATCATATTTTTATTGTTTTGAGGAGCTGAACAAATTGTTAAAGTCTTATTTCGTCTACATATAACACTTTCCCTTAAAATTATGAATGTTTTTAGTTAATGTAATTTTTTAATATTTGTAATTTTGAATTTGTAATATAGCTAAACAAATTGCTTATCGATACATTTTCTTTTAAATATCATTTTCATTCAAACGATAACTATGATTAAGAAAACAGGCAAAATTTAATAATAGTTGTGAATCATTGTAATTATATCATATTGTAATTTTTAAAATACCATGCACTCAAACTGACAACACATGATCATATATTTTTTACAAAGAATGATTCTTTTAAATAATATTTTATTTTAATTTAAATGTGTTTGTACACGACAAAATGTATTGTACTGTACATGTTGCGTGTATTGTTATTGAATAAAGTGGATGATCTTAGAGAAAAATCTATCTCAGGTAGAGTGACTCTACTGCATTTTTAAGAATCAAAGCCGGAACAAATTCAGAAAATAATTTAACATATCCGGAACAGTTTACATATTATTATTTTTTTTATTGTTTAAGTTCATATAATATTCAGCAGGTCGAAAAACCTCAGGAATTTTTTGTGGGTAGTCTATTCAGATGTGTCATCTCTCACCGCCTGGCCGCTTCATAATGGGCTTACTAAAAAGAGATTCTCTTAGTGTCCATAGGGTAAAAAGAATTTTAAAAAATATATACTGTATATGTAATTAATTAAAGCTAGCTATTGAAGTTGTAATATTATATAGACGAATCATTTTCAAACAAACTATAATACAAATTTTATCATTTATTATATTTTTTTTCAATTTATGATAACTTTACACTTCGAACTTTTATATTTTATTACTAAACGCATAAATTTTAGAAATATATCGCTAGGATGAAGTATTTAATGTTTCATGCCTGAGATGCTACGTCCTTGGACAATTGTATAATCAGCGTTCCGTGTAGTAACGTCAATAGAATTAAGCATAACTGTCCGGAACAGGAATCCTTCTCTATTAATCTATAATCTCTGTTTTCTGTATAAACATGTTTGCTTCTATTTTCTCTGAAAAAGTTTTAACACATAAACTAACTATTTAGCTTATTTTAATTCGATATTTCTCGGCATTTTATAAAGCGATCCATTTGAACTGCCGTAAATATTAATTAAACGTGTACTTTTTTGAGGCCTATCTCCATTTCAATTAAATCTCTTGTGTTTATTTCTTGTGTCTATAATATTTTAGTTATATTCGAAAAAAAGTTAAGGAGGAAAGCGAAGTATACGCATCTTTCAAATTGATTAAATATAAAGTTTTTAAATAAATTTTTCGTGATTTACCGCAATATTTCCGCGAATTACAGGTGGTTCGGTTGAGAAATATAAATAAAACTGATATTAGAAGAGTATATTTTATATGTGTTTAGTTAAAATGCATTATTTTATTTTATATCATTGAATTTAATTAGTTTATAATTTATATAATTCAATATAATATTTACTTCAAAAGAAATTTTCACATAATTTTTAATTAAAAGAAATGATATCAGGGTTAAAGGTTAACTTTAATTTAAATATAATTTTTCTTTCTGAATTTTTTAAAAGATTTCTTAATATTTTATTCAAACTTTATACAGTAATTTTTATCAGCTTTTGCACGAGATAAGATTATTCTAATTATCAATTTCCAATTAAATATATGAAATAGAATCAAATATTAAACTAAGCATTTTTATTATCGAAAAATNATACATAGAAATTATTAATTTATAATAATATTGAATGGATTTTTAAATAAATAAATAATAATAATAAATAAAAAATTACAAACATGTTTCATTCTAAACACTGTAATCGTAATTTGATAAAATCCATTCACTGAATCGTGATCTCGGGTTATCACGTTACTCGCCGAGAACGTGCGAAGTATGGAACAAGATGGCGGTCGACTTGGGGAGTGTGCGGGTAGAAGAGCGTTTAAAGATTAAAATCGGTGAGTTAATTAAGTTTTATTTCATTCGTTTAGGTTGAATTATAAATAGAATATTAACGTGTAATTTTTTAAACGTATAAAAATGGAAATAATGGCTTTCGTGAATTCATTTTAAGCCACTTCCGATGTTGTTTATGCGTCATGAATGAATGCAAACAGGCAAAATATTTCAAAAAAATAATAAATAGAAAAAAAACCTAAACAAAGTTTTTTTTTTAAAATCATTTTCTTCACGATAGAAATACGAGAGGAAATTGATACGATTCGTATGATCTTATTAATGTATGTGATTTAAATTTCCTAGAAGTCTAATGATTTTATCTTCCTCTTTTACATACTTTCATTACATTCTTATATGATCTTGTAATTTGAAAACCGTATAAAACTTTATATTAAAATATTAACTTATGTATATTTAATGAATGCAATCAGAAACATGTTCATATCATTAAACTTTAAAAGACAGATAGATTACATGCAGCTATCTCATCATTATGAAAAAGATTACTCATTGATATGAATAAAATCACCTAAATTCGTGAGTTGGTGACCTTCATTCTGACCTTAAATATAATTTACTATACACAAATAACTGCTAAATGAATATATTTTGAATCTTCTTAATGAATTCTCTTTTTATTATTACTTTTTAAATTGATTTATATGAATTTATAGAAAATTAAAATGAATTAGCATGTTCTGATGATAAATTTTAATTATTTATAAGAAATTTCTAAGTATTTCTTCTTAGAATAACATGTTACTTTGAATCAAATGTTGTTTATCAGTAATTCTTTGAAATAAAATGAATGATTTCTTATCAGTTTTTAATCATTCTTTGATAATATGTGATTTATAAATTTAAATGATTCGTTTGGTTATTACGTATAATTTACCGGAATGTAATTATTCTTCGAATAATTTATGTATGTAAAATACTTAACATTTTAATTAAAAATTTAATTAAAACAGAGCTATATTTTATTGGCTTACTTCCATGCACACAAAGCTAGAACTATTTAAAATAAGAGAAACAAAACCTTTCACACTTTATTTCTAGCAATCTTAATCCATAAGAACAAATGCTTTTGGCCATTTTGAATGGCTTTCTTCAGGTACAATCTGTATTCTCTCTTATTGGCTTACATTGAGAACCTATCCTATGTATATATATTATCCTAGGAATGTATACAAACTATAACTTAAAAAATCATATGTTTTATAAATAATAGATTCAAAGTATTAGGTAAGTGCTTTGAATCCTTATGATTAAAATGGTGACCTATTAGTTTATAAATAAAAGTCTGCCTGATTCTTATTTCATGTTTTTGGAAAGAAAATAATTTATGGATTATTCAAAAAATACATACAGTACATACATAAAGGTTAAAAAATATACAAGTGGTAAATTGATGGTTTAGGGATTATTGATGTGGTTAATTTTAACTATAAAATACTTTTGAAAAATAAGATGAAACATTTGAAAATATTTGTTTATTGGTAGTCAATATAAATTTTCATTGTTTCCAGTTGTTAGAAAATAATTCAGTTATTAATAATTGTAAGTTATAATAATAATTTATTATAACATTATAATTCAAGAAAATGAACTAATTTTAAAACAGTTTTTAAAAAGTTACTATATACACTATTAACAAAGTTATAACAAAATTAATACTTGTATTTATGAGAAGTATTTTTGCCTTTTGAAAGTTTTATTGTTAATGAAAACTATCATGTTAAAACTATGTATTAAAACTACATATGTTATTTTTTCATATTTAAATTAGTAAATAACATAATAATAATATAAATAAATAAAAGAAAAGCAAACATGAAGAATATTGATAGTGAAGAAGAAATATATTAATATAGAAAAAAGACTCCTGCTACAGAATGAAAGTGCCATATATCAAATTACAAATGGAAGATTATTTTTCAGAGGATTTGTAACAAAAATTTGAAATGCTTGAGTGTGTATTCTAGTGAAATGAAATGAAAATAATTTATAAATTAAAAGAAAACTGAAAGATAAATGCTTATTAAAAACTAATGAAAATTTTATATTTAGATGTTCCATGTACTAATTAACATACAGTAACTTGAGATTTGTTGAAAATAATGAGTAAATAATCTTAAGTAGTTAGTCATGTAAAGTCTTAAGACAAAACAATGCTAAGAATAAACTCATTAATGCAAGTGCCTTTATTAATAGGCCTTTTTTTCAAGCATACATTCTAGAACAACTTTTCAAATTTAAACATGTTTGTAATTCAGCAATGGTACATTATAATAAAAATTATGTTAAAAAATATTATTATTAATATAAAATTACTGAAGAAAAGAATTAACCTATCATCAAAATAGCATCAAAAATATATCAAGCAATGTATATGATACTGTATTCACTGGGTGTTGTCAATTGTTTTTTTTTAATCATTTTTATGAGAAACAAGGAACTCACTTGATTATAGCATTTTATGATGCTGATTACATCTCAGAGTTTATGATTGAGGTCTAATAAGAGAATTTTAGCAATTTTGGTGGATCTTTTGTCTGTTGTTATCTCTCTCTCTCTCTCTCTCTCTCTCTCTCTCTTTTTTTTTTTTTTTTTTTTTTTTTTCCTTCTTTTATCAAATTGCCAAAACCAAGCAGTTATACCTGTATAATTGTATATTATTAAACTTGATAAATCTTTATACATACATGTGACTTGATATCATTTTTGATCAAGAATTGCTATCCTGATGTGTGTAAGAAATAACAGCAAACTAAAACAATAAACCAATGCTTATGTTGAATAATCTGTAGATTAATCCTCTTTGAAAAACAAGTATTCATCTAGCATATCTAATTTTAAGTATCAAAGCTGAGAAAAGAAATTTCTTTTTTCTGCTTCTATGGTATGGAATACAGAATGGTGTTAATCATCGGCATTTACTATTTGTTATAGGCAGATAATTAACCTATATTAAATATGGTATACATCACTGAAATCTTATTTAATTTATGCTTTATTTTTTGCTGACTTGATAAAATCATATAAAAACAATAACAATCTTTAATAAGTGGTATCTATGAAATTCATAAGTAAAAAAAAGAAAAAAGTTGGTGTAAATGAAAAGTTATCTGACAAAAGACTTCAAGACACTCATGTTTGCTTAGAAGTCTCTCATGATGCTTTTGTGGGGGCCGAGGGGGGGAGAAATTATAAACTTCTCGATGAACGATAATAGGTGATATGTATCGTCATCGTCTCCCTTGCCATTTGGATTGCCGAGCGGTAACAATCAACGACATGTGGAAGCAGTTGAGTCAGAGATAGATGCTTCGTTTACAAACAACACAACCGTTTATTAAACACGAAAGAAGCTTACAAGATTTCTGCGATCTTGGAAGTTCTACATCGGCTGCGGTCGCTGGGTCTTCCTCTCCTTTCCAAGATAGTCCCATTTTGAAGGAGTGTACCTTGTTCGCGAATGAACCATTCCATCACGTCTCGATGACTCCGGGACGATGCGGTCGACTTCCGTTGATGGAAAGATGTCGATCCGAGGTCGGGAGATGGAGACGAAGATGGGTGTGAGACACACACACAACAATAGATCTGTCACTTGGAACTTTCAGGAGAAGAAGCCGTTGCATCCTTGAAAGTCAGGGGTTTTATCTGTTTTCTCTCAGATTCCCCTTACCGATTGGTCTCTCCTCGTCACCTGATGACAATTCGAAACCTTTCAGGGGCGCGGGAGAGATCAAAATCGAAGTTTAATTCGATCTCCAACCGGAAATGGTCGAAGGACTTACATTCTTCTATTGTTTTAAAGTTAGCGTTGCGTTTTCATATAATAAAAATCTATTTCTAACTAATATATTATTTTCTTTAAAACAAATATTTTAACGCGAATTTTAGTGAGTGTTCGGACCTGTCCAGAGCTTCACACTTTTAAGGCATTTATCTGAAGAGATTGGCTTATCCTTTAGTTTTCATTTATATACCATGTTTTCTTGATTCTAATGTGCCATTGAATTTAATGTGCACCTGTTTTCAAAATGCCAAAACTAAAAAAAAAAAACTATTAGCTTGCAAATATAATGAATACTCTATATTGAAAACTCAGTTATAAAAAGTTAAAGCAATAGTATTAAACACATTTTTTGAAAAGCATTTTATTTTCATGTGTAGTGTTTTGTGATATCTGTATTTTTGAATATATTCATTTATTATTTCATTATCAAGTACAAGGGACCTGTGGAATAATACAAAATCAATGTTTTAATAGCTAGATTTCATATTAGTTTGCAAAAGCATGAAATTTACCAAATACATAGTATCATACTGAAATATCTATATAGATGTTCTTCAGCATAGTGAATAACCCTTTGTTTAAACACAGCTTTGTAGGAGATTCATCTTCTGGACATTTTTCATATGACATATAGTTTAAAAGACTGCCAAACTGTTATAAAACCAAAATTACACCTGAAGTAATAGGAGGGATGTGTACCATATCTATATTGGCATTGTAATACATGCAAATTGCTGACCAGAGTGAAGAGCAAATGATGCTGCATTAAGTTGACTTTGTGCCTGATTCTAATGCTCACTCCAATTTTTTGAAACTCAAAAAATCTAAGAAAAGATGTGCATTAGACCAAGAAAACATGGTAAATATGAAAACAATCAAATCTTAGATTTACAAAGTTGTTCACAAACTTTCAGAGTTTCTCTCAATGTTTAGCAGGGCAGCAATAAGCAGCCCACAAGTGGCTTGGTGAATAAAACTACTGAATACTGATAGTTGGTTGTGTTTGTGTCTGACTAGCAGGCTGGCTGCATGTAGTTTTTTGCTTTCTGAATAGTGATTAGTTTCTCATAGAAAGTTCTCCTAAGAGCACCTTCCCTTGACAGATCTCCCATGTGTTGTATTGCATTATTCTATCAACCAATCTTTAACAAGCATGGTTTGTTCATGATATTGCCAAGTCTGAATTGTGGCATTATCAAACCTCTTCTCTACTCTCACAAGTAAACTTCTTGTTTAACTTGGTGTATACATACAGGCAATCACCAATTTTTGGACATAACGTTTGTAAAAATGTGTACAAATGTCAATTAACTGAGTTCTGTTACAAAGAGAGTTCTGTTCCTATAGTTACAAAATCTGTTAATAAAGTAGAAAAGTTTTTTCCTTTTAAGTATACAGTATGGGTGTGTTTTTTTATGCAGCGCTCACAAAGCGCTTTACAGCGAACACTCTGAAACCCATTTCTAAACGACCAATGCTGCTTGTGACATCATTTTGCTACACTCTCGCTGCATAAACAAACATGGCCTATATGTTATAATTACAGAAAGGATTTTAAGGTGCAGCACTTTTGCAAAAATATAGCTGTTTTCATACTGATAGTTTAAGATATATATTTTGGGACATGAAATGAAGAGAAATGAACACATTATGTTGCACCTTTCATGAGATTAGCATGTTTCTCCCCTCTTTCCCTTTTCTTTGATGCTTCAGCACTTTTTCCCTCACTTTTCTCTGTGTTTTAAAAGATTGGACAGAAAAATAAATAAATAAAATAAATTATTTTCACTCTTCATGACAGCTACATAAAATCCACTATCCTTATTTTGTAAAGCAGATCAAGAACTATAAAATGGCATATTTACCATTATTGTAGTCCCAATAGTTCCCAAGATAATGTAGCAAATCTATGAGAAAACAATCTTTGACAAAATACTAGTGCTCTACATACCAATTCTCTATGAGGTCCATAAACTGTATATAGCTCAGAAAAAAAGGGCATTTCCTTATGGTCTTGAACTTCTGATGGATAGTTACCCTGTAGAGTTGATTGTATTAGTGTTGTACCAGTCCAAACTAGAACCCATTGTTCACAATAAAAACATGTCAAAGGTTAAGAAGGGAAAGTTGTATGCACTTTGAGAAGAATTCAAGATGCAATTCATTGAAACTGATGGTCTCAATCCTTGATACTGTCTGTGATGTAAATATTGCAATCAATGAGACAGAATAAACCAGCACATCTGGTACAGCAAGTATGCAAAGAATGTTGAATTTCACAAGTCAAAACATAAGCAAACTACTTTGATACATGCTTTTACTTTAGGATCTGAAAAGCCGTGGTTATCGAGTGAGTTTGGTGCAGATCTTGCCATTACATTAATCCAATCAGGAATTCTAGTCCATGAGGTAAACAATCTTGCATTCAAATTATTCTTTGAGAAGTACCGGCAAAGGTCAGTACTGAATGAGAGCACCATTAGAAAAAAATTACATAAAGCCAATTTATGAGAATTTTTTCAGTAAAATGGTCAGCAAGAGTGAAGTAGAATTTGTGTTAGATAAAACTACCGATGAAGTATATATATTGAAGTATATAAGCTGCAAAGATGTATATTGAATGTGCTAGTGTTTCCATTATTTGGTAAATGGGTGAAACCCATGCTTTTTAAGATGTTCAACTTGAGAAGACAAATGCCTGCACAGTAATGCAGTCACTCAATGATTCATGCAAGAAGCTGTGGCCAGGGAACATACAATATGAAAAAGTCTGGCTTGTGGTGAGTGATTAAGCAAGCTATAAGCTTTCGGCTGTCCAATAACTGAAGGTCATACACTCTAACTGCAACCTTGTGACATATATTGCACATGGACTACACTGTGTTTATGAAGATATCAGAGAAGAATACAGTAGGGTAAATGACTCTATTGCTGCTCTGAAGAAGATTCTTGTAAAAGCCCCCGTTGTCAAGTTTTGTATCAAGAAGTCACTTGGCTCTTTCTATGACAATTCCTTGTCATAATCAGGTGGAGTACTTGATAAGATGTGTAATTTTCTAATGCAGAAACTTTGACAAAATCAAATGCTTCATATGTGCCCTAGATTCAATGGTTGCGACAGCTATAAAGCAGGCTCAATAATTGCTCAACAGCAAAGAGCTAGATTTGGAATTTTTGCAGTACATGGCTACACATATTTGTTTGATGTGAGTCAGAGTTTTGAAGAATAAGGTATGGAGGAGAAACAGTGGAAGAAGTTGATGACTGTGTGAGGGACAACCTTGATGGATTTGCCAAATATGTTTACTTTATCCAACACTATAACAAATATCATAAAGAATGTTCATGTAACTGGTTTAGACCTGAATAAATGTATTTCATTAACACCTTGTTTTTTTGCATCTTTCATACATTTTCAGAACATTTTTTTACCCTTTTTCTGACACCTTAAAATCTGTTCTCTAGTTATAATGCATAAAATTATGTAAAACTGTATAATTACTTGTATAATATTAATTTATAACTGTATTAAAGCTGTAGATTAAACAAAAAATAAAAGTTAATTTTCACAAATGAATTTATTGTTACCAAATGAAAATTGGCAGAGAGCATTGCTGTAAGATATCTTTAAACTTTTATTTCTTGGCTGAAAATGTTTGAAAGTCCATATTTGGTATGTGAAAAGTGATTTTGGAGTATTATGTATGAAAGAATGAGTTCAAAAGTTGAGGACTGAAAGACTGACTGCGAGATACAGTATATATGTAACTGAAATGGTATGGGAGACTTTTATATTTATTTATTTATAATAGAATTTTGACAGATATAATTCAATACAATCAAAAATTTTACAAATTAGTTTAAAGTTTAATGAATAAAAAACATAAAAAGTAACTCCAAATTGTTGATAAAGCAAAATACTTCTAATGATGTATGTAAAAATGGTAATTTACTTCATATTACATTAAAGTAGTTTTTTTTCATTTAGTTTGTTTTTTAATTATTTAATTTATTTATTAATGTGTAATCTATATATATATATATATAAATGGACATGTATGTTCCTATATTTCACTTTTCCGCCAAAACTACACATTGCACGTGAATGGTGTTTGTATGTGGTGGTAGCCCCAAGTCTCCATTTGTGCATAGGGGTGGTTGCGTCTCGATAGCTATAAGGGTGCGGGAGATATGAGGCTGAAAGTGGTTGAAAGTGGCTTTCTATTTCGAATGTTTTGTTCGAATTTGTTCGAATTAAATTCGAACATAAAATTCGAATATTGGTTCGATTATAGAACGATTGTAAACGTTCCAGAAACGTTGAAAATAGTTCGTTTGACTGGACGTGAACAGGAGACGTTCAGAAATAGAATCAAGATCAAATCTCTAATCAGAAACGGGGGACCTAATTCTTGCATTCTGTGAAAATGGGTAAGATTGGCTATAATGTAATTATCTTAATCTTCACTATTAGAAAAACAGTCTTTTATATATAAAAAAAAAACTATATTACATACAAATGTACGAACAAATAAAAACCCAGTGAAGCGGGTCCTTGCAGCTAGTAATATTAGTAAATACTATTCAATAAGAAAGGTATTAGTACAGTTGGTATCCACGTGAGAAAAATCTAATTCCTATGATAGATATCTCCATACTGGAATGTTTTAAATTTATATATAATTTTTTTTTATAAAAATAAAACATATCTAACTATTCTGAGTAGACTTAGAACCAATTTACAAGAGACTTTTATGCTTAAAAATTTTTTGTTATTAAATATGTAAATGTATTGTTTGCTTTTTTCTGTAATTTATTGAATTAGAAATTTTACCAATTTTGCAAATTCAAATTTATTTATTTTTAAACTTTTTTTACACTTTTACTTTTATATAGTTCTTAAATTAGATTATAGAATTTAAGAGCTAGTTTTTAAATCAGAAATTATATGTATAAAACAAGATAGAAGTTTTTTCTAGAAAAAACCAAATGGATTATTTTTATAAAAGAAAGCTTGCTATGTCATTTTGCTATGATCTATGTAGTTTGCTATGTCATTTTGTGAGATGATATTTGAATTTCATTATTGATAAAAGTAAAGCAAGAATTTGCCAATTTGGTGATAAATAAAAACAGATAACATTATATCATTAAAAAATAATGAAAATTTGATGATAAAAAATTAGAGTTCAAAAATGATAGTGATATGTAAATTTTATCATTACAAATTCTAATATAAAAATTATTTTCGATGCTATTAGTGTGATAATGATAAATTAGAGTATTATCTGGATATGTAAATAAAGTGTGAATTGTTAAGTTCTTTCAATAGAATAGAATAAGATAATGAGAAAGAAAAAAAATATCTGTTGTAATAACTTTTTATAGTTGTTAATAATTATGTATCTAAAATTAACATGTAACATGGTAAAACTATGACTATAAATTCTGTATTTGATTTTTATTATTTTGTAAAAGTCTAAAAGTTTACTATTTGGACTATGGTAATTTGTTTGTAAATCAGAAACATATTATAGTTTATAAAAAGTTTAAAAAAATTGGTGTTATAAACATTTTGCACTTTGTAGAGATACTAAAATCTAGGAAATTTATCAATTTATAAATGTTGCTTTCCTAGTTTTATTTAATACCAACTTGATCACTATTAACCTCTATAAATTTTTCAATTATTCTTATCCTCTTCATGCCAAATTATCATTGGATCATTCAGATATCTTAAAATGAACATAATATTAAAATGATGGCATCAAGATTTGTGGATTTTGCCAATTGTAAATATGTTTTGTGAATCAGTGAAGTAGATAGATAAAAGTTTGAAGAGTTTAGTTCAGTAGTTTCCAAAGTGGGCACTACCACCTCTTCGGGCAAAAAGAAGCAAAGGGATGGCAGGGGCATTGGAAGCAGGGTCCTGACTGAATAGTATCCATAGGTGAGGAAATATTTGTGTTACCTACAACCTTTCTCTTTTCTCTGTTAAAATGTGTGAGAAGAAACATTGTATTTAATGGTTTCCAGTAAGGATGCACCGATTAATTGGTAAGTAATCGGTAATCGGCCATATCTGCCACTTAGCCGATTAATCGGTTTCGATAATCGGCCAATTTTACATTTTGGTATTTTTGTTAGAATGTTACATACAATGCTAGTACTAAACACTAATAAATTTCTGTTATATATTTATCATTTATTACATGACAAACTGAATATTAAAAAAATTTTACAATTCAAATTATTCCTTTTATTGATACATATTATAAGTATAATATAATGTTTAATATAATATAACATATAATATAAAGTTTAAACTTTAATTAAGAAAAAGTATTGAATAGGTTAAGAAGAAAAATTAAATTTTTATTTGTTTTATAAGTTTAAACTTTAAACATATAAAACAAATAAAAATTTAATATTCAAACTGTAAAACCCTTAAATTGTAATGCAAAAACATGAGAATTTCACCATTTTCAGGGCATAACCTATTTTTTGCCGGCTCATAAATGTTACCTCCAGTGCTGAAAATTTTTTCACTTTCAATGGAAGATGCTGGGGCACTTAAATATTTCATAGCTATTTTGCTCAAATTAGGAAAAAGTTCTTTTGAACTTTTCCACCACAAAAATAGGTCACTATGTCTTTGTTTAAAGGGTAAATATAAATATGTTTCTAATTCTTGATCGAAACGTTTGTTCGTCTCTTTCGTTTTTTTTTTTTTTTTTTTTAAAAACATGCTATTCTTCATTCTTTTGTTTACCAGAAGCTAATTCATCAAATAAATCAGAAAAACTTAGAAATTCACCTCCATCTTGATCACCTCCAGAAGTAGAAGCTTCAGAATTTAATTCTTATTGAGATTTCCTCTAGCATATCCTCTTTTTGAAATTTCATTTTGAATCTAATAAAAATGACAAGCATAAAGACTTGTTTTCTATATATGCTGAAAATCTTTTTTTTTTGGATTTTCTAGTTCTTCTGTTGTGTTATTAATGCCACTAAAGAAACTACTGATCTTTGCTTTTGATAAGAATAATTTCAGAGTCTCTATTGTGGGAATTATTGAAGATGAAGTGGCTTCTCGTTTGCTGGCTTTCCACAGTAATTTATTTGAATGGTTTTACAAGTAAAACAATTTTTTCAATGAGAGACTACTGATATGGGCTCAACATAGGAATTTTATTATCTTTAGCATATGTGACAAGAGCCTTTTGCTGTTCCAACATGTAGTATGTAAAACTCCAACGAGTAGGAACATCTTGAATTAATTTGTGCTTCTGCAAACCTAACTTTTCTAGCAGATTTTCCAATTTGATTACAGCTACAGCAGAATGATTAAAATGTGTGACAATATTTCTATTAACTGTGATTATAGTTTTCACATCTTGTTCAGAAAATATGCATTCATTTAGTGTCAGCTGCAGCATATGTATAAATCATGATAATGCTTCTAAGTTGCAATTCCTAATTCCAGCTACCAGATTTGCTGCAGAATCTCTTAGTACTAAGAATATCTTATCACTTGTCAACTTATACTGTTCAAGAACAATTTTTAACTGTTCACTGATTCGTGTAACTGTATGGGAACCTTCAAAGGAAACAATTTGCAAAACATCTCTTTTCTGCTGAAAATCATCATTCAACCACTGGGCTGTTACACTTAAAAAAAAAAAAAAAAGAATTGTTTGTAGTTGCTGTCCAAATATCAGCGGTTAAAGAAATACACTTTGTTTCTGTTAAACACAGAAACACTTCAACTTTTTAAACAATGTCAAAGTTTCCATGCGTCAACAATTAAGTGTTGAGATTTATTTTAGAAACAAAGGAAGAGATTGTTGATTTTGCGAGGATATTCGATTGTCTCTTGTTTACCTGACCCAAGGGAGATGGAAATACCAGGTGGAGAAAAATGGGTTTTTTTCCACATTATAATTAACTGTATAATTAACTCCAGGATCTCTCACTATTAATGAAATAAATTATTAACACTAATCGGCCGATTAATCGGTATCGGCCGATAATGCATGGCCGATTAACCGGTAATCGGCCATTTTGCTTATCGGTGCATCCTTAGTTTCCAGATGTGGAGAACAATGTACAGTAAAGATGCAAAATGAGGTTAGTAGAAAAGCTTTTCTATGAATATTTCCAAGCCTTTCCCACACAAGGGAAAACAGATTAGGGGGAGTTGAGTATAAGTTTATGGAACCAAGAGAGTGGTGGTTCAAAAAAGTTTGGGAATCATTGGTTTAGATTAACTACAAGTACAGTACACCAGTCAAAAATATTTAATAGTTTTAATAAAAGTATTAAAGTAACTTAATTTTTTACTGAATTTTCATATTGCATATTTTTGTATTTGTGTTGTGTATTTTGAGAATATTTTTGTATTATTTTAAATTAACTATCAAAATTTTACAGTGAAGTGTTTCAATAACAAATAATCTTATATCTTAAATATTTCAGATCATTTAAGTTTTTATTATTAACAAAATTCTGTTAATTTTTATTATTTTATTATAGCAAGTTTTTTTTATATTATGCAGACTAATTTTTAATTATGATTCACAAATTACTGTAATCATTGTCCTTTTTTTTTTTCTCTCAAAATGATGATATAAGTTAAATGATACTAAGCCATGAATTTAGTTGCTACTTGGGTAAATGAAAATAGGAAGATGAAGTCAGCTAGCAATAGAAAATTAAGGTTATAAAGGTTATAGTAATGAGCAATTATTTATTGTGACATTGTCACAATTTGAAGAAATTGTAGACTTTAAATTTCCACTGTTGACCATCCGTTGTCTGTCTTTCTTTAATCTTGAGAATGGAGATTGATGAAAAACGAGAGCAGATATGGAAACCTTAGGGCAGTGTTTCTCAAACTTTTTTGTCAGGCGGCACACTTGAAATTATTAAACAAAATTCACGGCACCCCTATTATTATTATTTATTATTTTGCTTTTTACGGTTAGTAAAGATATGAAGGATGAGAAGACTTTGAAAAAAATAAAAGTTTTTTATTAAAGTAAGTTTATTTCCAAACAACACAAAAGCATTCAAAACAAAAGTTATTATTATAAAGGTATCTTTTAATTATTTATTTAATTTAATACTTTAATTCAATTATTTTAAGTAATTTTAATTTAATTATTTAAAAATTTCGCGGCACCCTTGTGGCGTTCTTGCGGCACCCTAAGGTGCCGCGGCACCCGCTTTGAGAACCACTG